>NW_028186439.1:0-66373 GCF_003343005.1 Rhea americana
CTTGACTCGGGTTTTATGCAGTTTATACCTGGACCCATATGCATGGAAAAGGAAAGGAAAGAAAAAAAATTTTTTAATGTTGATTTCTTTAAAAATTTACTAAAGGGAAAAGTTAAGAAATCAGCTCATAGTGTGTTTAAGGTAATACTGGCAGAACCATGGATAGTGTTCACATTGCATTTTAAGTAAAATTACAGAGCAATAAAGCTACTAGTGAAAAAGCACTCAACTATCAAGATGCAAAAGTCTATTCAAGCTAAAGAAAACATTATTTGAAAATTAAATTTATCCCAAGTGAGGCCAAGAAGATAAGGATTCTAGAAGGCAGGAACATATAGTGTTGACTCTGTGAATTGCAAGAAAATAGGAAAAACAAGTATGCAGATGCTCAGATAAATTATATGAGTGCTTTGGAATAGAAGAACAGTTTCTAAAATGAAAATTTCAATAAGATTAGAAGGGGGATGAGAAACAAAATGGCATTGGGGGTCATTTTCCATCAGACACAGTGATGATTACCTACCTTGCCACACATCTTTACAAGTTATGTTCAGATACAGTTAGAGACAAAAAAACTGAAAACAGAGGCTATGAACAGCAATGCAAATACAGAATGTTCTTAATCTACTCAAATTTCTGTTTAACTTTGGCAGAGTTAGGATCAAACATTAATTCTCCAAGAAATGAGGTAACTGCCTTCTGGAAGTGAGACCTGAAGTAGATGTGCTACTAAATGAAAATAGTACTTTGCTGCATGATAAGCAAATTATGGCCAGTTTGAACACACCATAAAAGAGAATAGTGGGCATCCTGAATTAGTTTAAATTCAAGAAAAGCAAAAGAGGAAACCTATACAAAAAAAATTTTTTAGTCCCTCTGTGAAAATCTAGAAATATCACTGTTTTAAAAAAGAAATTCATTTACTGAATTCTGACTAAACTCTTTGAAAGCACTTAGGCAGTAAGAATTGCAGTCTTCACTGGTGGATATTGTCTGTTTAGTCTTTGAAGAGGTTCTTGATAAGATTCTTCACAAGCTCCAGTTAAAGTTGCCTGTAATTATAGATTACAATTCTGTGGGTAACTGGGAACTGCTTGGGAGATGGGAACAAGAAGAGATATAAATGACCCAGCCTTACTGTACCACAGTTCCAGAATAGTTGTGAAACAGTTGTGGAAAAGGACTGGTGTTACTCAGTTGCTAAAAAGCCAAATTAGGCGGTCAGCCCTAGCAGGGAGATGTAAGAAGGGTCTGGATAGAGCTCACAAACTGAGGGAAAAGGAAAGTATTCTGTCAGATGAAATTCTGCTTATTTACAAAATAATAGAAGGTGCAAATTAGACAACTTACTCTGCTGGGATCTGAATTTGTTGTGAACTTCTGAGGGAAATGATTTAGGCATCACTGTGGACAGCTCAGTAAAGACATCTGTTCAAATTCAATATGTAGCAGCAGTCAAAATTGCAAATTAGATGTTAGGCTGCATTAAGAAGTGGGTGCCTGTAATACCGAAAGGAGGATACCACGCAGAAATCTGTGAAATGGACCTGGAGGCTGAGAGCATTCAGCTTGTTCTCTTGATCTTAAAAAAATAAAAGAAAACAAAACAGAAGTCCCAGGTGGCAGTGAGGGATGACAAGAGCTATGATGATGAAGCATCAAAAAAAGTGTAGTCCATGGATAAGAGGCTTTAATTTAGAAAGAGACAGAAACAAGTACATAGGTAAAAGTAGAGACATTCACCGTAAAGAAAGTTCAAGTGAAAATTCTCATATCGCTCTTTCCCTTTTATACAGAAACATTTCTATGGAATTTAAATACAAGGCATTTCTAGTAAAGAAATGCAATTTTAATAATAATAATAATTCTACTTTATATTGGAGATCAGCTAGAGATGCTGACATACGGTCTGATATTTTGAATCCTGTTGGTCATATTAGGTTTTGTTACGGAAGGTAAAGTTTCAGGCGAACTCTGATTCTTTTCACTTTTAACACTTTCCACGTTTCTAGGGACATTCGCAAAAGGCTAATTTGTATAAGTTCAAAAACTCTCTTTAATTAAAAAGCCATCTTTTTGAATGCAAATGAATACATCAAAAACTCTCAGAAGTCCACGCAACTAATAATTAATCTAGATTTCAAGGACTCTCTAACACTATTACATCATGAACACCTCCCTCATTCAAAATTGGGCATCCTTCTAGCAATTAAAGGAAAAATTTAGAAGATAATTAGACACAATTCTCATCACAATATTTTATGCAGGTATATGATTTTGAAATTAGGTCAAGGGAGGGAGGGAAAATGGTGATTCATTAAAGAGGCTCCAACAAGCAGAATTACCTCATCATAACTTCTAAGTAATCTGTTTTTCTCAGTTGTCATTGTAATGAATCACCATTGTTAATAAACTATGGCCAAGGAACACTTTACACTATATGGATAAACTGGGTGCTATCTGACATCTGTCTTCATTAAAAAGGTGCCAATAAAATTGTTGAAAAGTACTTACACTCCAGAATATGTAGGCTATACAGTGCTTATATAATACAGAGGGGCCCTATAGAAAAAAGCTGACTTCTGCTTAAATGTCTCATTTGCACAACAGCAATTACAGAATAAACCTTGAATACCAAAGCAATTATGCCAAAATATATCAAAGTCCTTGCACTCCCTGAAATAATAGGGGACGGAATAGATATAATTTATTTTAATGGGCCAGCAGAGGTAATAAAGAATTGCTTAATGTCATTCTTCACAGGTTTAGATCTTTATGATAAGATTTATGAAATGAAATATATAACCCAAATAAAGTGAAACCAGATTTAATGAAATTGCCTGTCAATAGCACTTTCACAAGTTTGAAGGTTTTCCTTCAGTCTAGGTTTATCTGTTCTTAAAACCATATACTGAAGTTAATAGAGGCTTACAGCGATAGCAATAAGAGCTGCTGTGTCCAAATCATTCTCTGAACAATCAGAAGTTATTTTCTGTAACTGATACAACAGTCCAGTGGGAGCTAATATCCAACAGCTAAAGCAAGTCTCATGAGTTCTGATATCACAGTTCTGCTGCTAATTCTGTTAGATGTGCTGTTTGACCTTAGAGATGGGTGTGAGCTAGTGTTAAATAGGTGTAAATACCAACAGCACATTGTTTCTCATAGCTTTAATTAATGTCTAGGAAGAGCTTGAAAAAAATCCCTGATGAAGTGCCCTAGGTCCTCTAGAAGTCCAAAGTATCATTGTTTAAATAGTCTAAAGCTTTCGCAATATTCCAAGCGAAGGCGAATACCTGCAGATGACAAAAGTTCATTTACATGTGGTGCATGTTTTGATCAGAAGTGTCTAATTTTTAAGATTTTACAGTTTATGTTAGGAAGAACTTTTTTATCTTGTGTTGTTTTATAGATTTGTGAAAGGGTGCACAGGCGGATATAGTCTTAATTTTTAAATAAAACATTTCTAAGATAAATATTTTCATATGTATGTGATATAATAATTGTGTATAAACAGGTTTATTCTGTTTTGTCATTTTATCTATGAACATCAAGTCAAGTTTTTCCCAAGTCTTGGGAAAAAATCATTTTCTATTCTGAAGTAAGAATTTTAAAGCCCTTCTGTATATTCCGTTGTATGGTCACTCCGTTGAGCATTTGAGAGATTTCAGCAGTAACTTGAGGGCATTTTTCATATGGGAACCTTAAAGATCGATATGGGAACCTGATATGTGACAAGATGAATATTAAATCTTTTAGTGCCGAGTGTCTCATTTCCCAGTGCTGAAGCAAACCTGTTTCTGATACTTTACTGAAAAATCTTCTAAAATCTCTGTTGTCATATGGTCTAGATCTCACTGAGGTCGATGGGAAGATTCTCAACTGACTTTCTGTGTCTGAGCTTTTGGTGGCAGGAGCTAAAATCTGAAAAACTACAAGGAAGAATCACTTTTTCTGGCTTCACTTTCAGAATTGAATTCACTGGCCAACAGTTACATTTATCAATCTAGAATTTTGCTATAAGCTCTAGTGCACATATGTGTTGGTTTTAAGATGCTCTGCATGCTCAAAGACATACTCCAGCGCAGTCCCTGCGTGCTCCTTGGAGAGGCTTGTGTATGAATTGTTCCCAGACACTGAAGGCTATGCGGACCCATCTGCCAACCCAGTCTATCTTAGCCAGCTAAAGAAGTATTCCTACCGAAATGCAGTTTGCAGCAAGTGTACAGAYGCTGTTGATGGTAGCATATCCCTGTCCCTGCTCTCTCCTGGCTCTCCAACCAGGCCCTCAACAGCCATTCCAGGAAAAAGGGAGAAGCTTAATATAATACCTGTTTATATAATTCTCTTCATCCTATGTTGGCAAACACAGGTTAATTAACCTTCTCAGATACCTGTAAGCGATGTAAGCGTCATTCCTTTCTTTTTGTGAATAGTGCTGTTCCCCATAAGAGAGTTTGTAAGGTTGGAATTTTAGCATTATCCTCCCTATATCTTATATTTCTGTCTTTCTTTTCTACTTTCTCTGATATGCCATCTTACATCTCACAAAAAAGTCAGAGAAAAAAGCTCGTCCGACCTCTGTTACTGGGCTCCTATTCCTAAAAGGGTGGCACATGCACAGAAGTAGAGTTACAGGCACACAGAGATGGAGTATACATACATGGTTTCTAATGAGCTTTCATTTTGCATGATTTGTTTTAGGGCTTCTATAATGAAGACTGTTAATATTAARAAACAAATTCAAGAAATTGCTAGGGCAGGAGTAATAATTGCCCTRTATTTTAAATAGTTAATATAGGAAGCAGCAAAGCTCCTTTATGGAACCAGATAACTGAATCCACAGCAGTCTCCATCCCAAACAYAGTCACATTTTATGACCCAAAGGAAAGGCAAGCACTGGAGGGGATTTCACTGACCATTGTTAGTGAGCCCTTTTGTATCTGAATGGGATGAAGGAAATACCAGAGCAGCTGGAGGAGAGGAAAACAACAGACTCGGAAGCATATTGGTGTCCAGAGAACAAGCCAAGAGAGAATGCATTTAGGACCAGTGTGGGCTGAATGAGGTGATGAAGAAGTTGTTGTTGGCTAGACAAAATGTTATTGAAGCCTGAGGTGTAACAGCTGTCCTTCATTTTCAGATCGCTGTAAAGAAGCAGTTACATTCRCTTATGAAATTATAACAGTCTCCAAATCAAACCCAAGGCGCATGTCATCACCCGAAAAGCAAAGTCAAATGCCAGGTCACTTAGGAATTTGAATTGTGTAGATACAAAGGTTTGATAGGGTATTACCATTGGTTAAGATATGAGCTGAGGAAAAGAAAGCAGAAGACATGCTGAGAAGGAACAGAAGTCAAGCACAAAGTGCAGAAAGAGGGAGTGAGATTATTTGCTGAAGTTGAAGGTATGGACAAATAAAATATCTCATCCTGCTTAATTTTTTCAGAATTAGACTTTATCCATCCTTCAAAAAATAGGTAGGTTTGTATTGGAAATGCTCCCATCACATTCAGTTTTCCTTATATCTAGAAAAATCTCAATTTTCTAGCCAGCTACTTGAATCAAATAGGGGAACAGCTTGTATCACTCAGAGAAGGCTAACTGTGTGCTCGTATTTTCTCTCTTTCTTGATACTAGTAAGGGACCACTCTATGAAACTGAGTACAGAGAATGCAGAAATATGAAATAGCATGACATCTTGCTCTGGGATATTATAGAAAAATCACAGAGACCCACAGTTAATTCAGAGACCCACAAATAACTATTTCACATCTTCGAAGTCTTACCTCTAGTTGAGGAACACAAACCTGAGGAATCTGTAATGAGATTTCAGTGAAGTCAGTAGTTCATTTACAGCAGCAAGCTCCAAAAGAAAACAAAACATTCTTCTCTAGGTCCTCCCCAAAATATTGTCTTCCTGCAGAATGAAGACATAAAACTTATAGAAGACGTTATGGAAATGAAAGTGTAGGCTTCCTGTTGCTCCCACGTGCTCCGCTTCAGCATCTCAACCAGTGGCAAAAAAGACACAATGATCAAAATTTTAGGTATTTTCCTTTATTTTCTCATAGAAATCTGGCTATCTTTACTAGGAAACTTCAGATAGAGTTCTATGGGCTTTGGATCAGGCACCCATGGAAGGAGCTGAGCAAAGGATCTTGGAGGTTTCAGTATATAACCACTAGGGTGGTAGTCAGAACAGCCAGGAAATGAAATGGGGTAATGATGCACCTAATAACGTACTGAAAATTGTGCAATAGGGAATAGAGCCAAAATCTCAGTAGAGATGTGAGCCTTTATTTCAAAACAGAGCAAGACGCCTCTTGGCAAACTTCCCAAATGCAAGGTGTGCAGCTGAAAGCATTATTTCCAAACAACTCCATTCYAGGAATGGAATAGATGTACAGATTGAATGGAGATTATCACAGCTACCCCCAGGGCATGACTAACCAGGACTGGTGAGGTAGATCAAGCTGGTGAATTGCTCTAAAGACTGACATTTCAATAGTGTATTGTATGATAAAGGCCAGATCCTCGGCTGATGTTGGCAAGGGCAGCTCCAGGGACATCAATGGAGTTGTATCGTTTTATGCCAGGTAAGAATCAGATCTGTGGTATGCATGCGGAGATGATTCATAGTTTAATGCTAGGTAACACGAGGCACTGTCAGAAAGACTTTAAACTAATATACTGCAATAATCTAGTCTTGTTGTCTCAAATACAAACCACTTCATCAGCCTCAGATTAAGTCAGTATGGGCTGCATCTTCTCTGCCATTTCAGAGGAAAAAATGCAGTAATTTGCCATCTGGTTATAATGTGAGGGTCACATGGAAAGAACAAAAGTTTCAGCATATATATATACTTTTATTTTAGAAGTTTTGATAAATGATGCTACTGTCATGAACTATTTGTGAGAAAGATATAATGAAGAAATATGAAGAAATAGTCATTAGTCCTCAGTTCAGTAAGCTTATGTGGCTCACAAAATAATGTAGAAGTTTTCCCTGAATGTTGCTATTGTTCAGCCTCCAATACATTGCCATTTCTAATACTGCTTCATTCACTCTTTCATTTTCTGCTTTTTGTTCAAGCTCAGAATTCTTGAGCTTGAACTTACCCCCAGGTTAGTCTGTAGCTATTTGGGTTAAACCATAATCCCAGAATCTCTTCCTTTTGTGCAATCCTGTGTAAGAATCCTTGTCTTCTCAACTTCAGTAACTGCAAATTTTGTGGGACTTCTATCTTAATAGGTTTCATCAGATTATAACAGATAGTGGAAGTTATAGTCTTTGGTCACTGGGAGAGTCTCTCTTTCAAAGCCAGCACAACTCAACTGGCTGTTGCTGGAGAGATTTGTGTTTTGAGGACATCTAGAACAGATTGATGCAAATGTTATTTCAGACTCTCTATGATAAGTCTCTAAGTGAGTTAGATGGTAGCCAACAAATGCATAAAAGATAGCTGCAAAAAAGAAAACAATACATAGTCCTGAAGAGAATAACACAAAAAGTAATGGGGTTGCAGGGAAATGTAGGTTTTACTTAGACAGTAGGAAAAGCTTTCTTATTATTTATCTATATTTAACTTAATCTGAAAATCACTTCTTTGTTACCCTGAATATAGAAACAGATTTATGAAGATTCAGAGCAGCCGTGTTTGACAACAGCTGTTCACAAGACTTTCAGGCTGGTTCCACATCCCACAGAAGAAAATAAGTCCTTGGCTTGATTTGGCTTTGGGACGTTCCACTTACCTTTAATGAAAATCTTTTAGCCATAATTGAGCTGTCTTGGTATTGGAAACATTAAAGGTTTGTCAAGACATGCTCTAACTAATCTGGGAAGGGACAGTCTTTTCTGAATCCCAGAGACATTTAATGGTTTATGGGACATGACTTTACTCTAGGTGTCATCTTTTAAATAGCAAGTAAAATTAAGGTCTGGCCATTTGTGATTATAAAAGATCATTAATTTCATTAAGAATTGAGGTGCTCAATTCCCTTGCATCTAATTGAATTGTGCTTAAGTTACATTTCATTGTTTTTCTATTATTTCCTGCAAAAGAGCTATTTGGTCTCATATTTAACCTGGAGATTAAAGGATGGGACATAGTTGCCATAAACTGGACATAGTCTTAAACCTATGTACACATTTTGTGCAATACTTAATTTATAGGTTTTTCCTTGAAACCCTTTATTTGTTTCTCTATGATTATTCTGACCTAACAGTGTATCATATAATATGGAAGATATATATGTGTGTGTGTATGAATGCACATGTAAATATATTTGTTTTTATGTATCGTTATATAGATGACATATAATTCATCAAATATCAAGAATAAGACTAGATGTCCTAAACAGATCCAGTCTTTGCTTCTCAGGTTGGTAACTGCATAATGTTTTTTTCTCTGAAATGTCCAGAAAATGAACATCTAAACTGAAACAGATAAGTGCTGTGTGAAGGGAAGATATGCTATCAAAATATGCCTCAGCAAATACCTGTGAATCTCTAGCTAAGATAAAAAATCACTATTAGATAAATAATAATAATAATAATTAACAAATTTCCTTATATAATACCTTACCTTTTTTAATCATAGGCCCAAGAGAAAACCTTTTTGAAAGGCTTTTAAAAAATCATAGAATACTACTTGTAGGAAAAAACATCTACTCAAATTTGTTCTGTTTTTGAACTTGTAATCTCTGTAGCATTGAATGTGGTGATATATAACACTAATGTGGCTTGATCTGGCAACCCTAACTCGTGCGAGTCAAAGGGACTACTTGTACGAGTCAATATTGCCTGTTCAGGCCCTTAATGCCTGAGTTTAGTAACCTGTGGAGAATGTCCTTTATATTCCAGTTAGGAAATGTAGAGTATGTGCAGGTGTGCTCTTCCAGGAAGAAAAAAGCAGTAAATAATTTTGACAAGATAAAGCCAGAGATAAAATTGTGAATTATCTTCTGATTTGTGCAGTCATTAGATATCTTAACTTTATTGTGGAAAAAAGTTGAATATATATGTATATGCTGTTTTTAATTGCAGGCTAACTGATTTTACTGTCTTTGACTTTGACATTTAAAAAATGGAAGACAAATGTATACATTCATCTGCAGATTTAGCAAAAAGATTAGACTTGAGGTTGAATTCTGACTTGATTTATGTTGAGTTCATTTTTTCCGTGGCTGTCAGTAACTTTTGTGCATTTAGAGTGATTCTTGTGGTCCACATTCTGAACTTCTTCCTCAGTCCAAACTTCTAAGAAGTTGATTTAATGAAAATTTTGATTTAATGAAAACTGAATAAAGACAGTGTACAAAGGATTTGTCATGAGATTTGTGCCCATATGAAGAAATACAGAAGTTACATTTATATATATACAAGGTTGTTTGGTTTCATGTAAATCGAGGTGCCAGTTTATTTTTGCAGAAGAGTAAAATAGACTGTATTAGCAGACATCTGAGTGTGATATGTGGGACCTTCCATCATGACAGTCTTAAGCATGTTTATAACATTACCCCTTTTGATTCAAGAAGAAACTTGTTTCCTTCAGGTCTTTCCAATGCAATAAAGAATAGCACTCTACTGTGGCACATTTTGGGGAGACAGTTTGGTGTCCAGCAGTTGGCATGGAGAGCATAGTAAGTTCTGCACATAATAGCACTAAGATAATTACTGTGAGCAAGTCTCTCTATTGAAAACTGGAAGTTGGAGAAGATACTGGCCAAATAGCACAAGCCGACTAAGGAGCAAGGAGGTGCAGCCATAGGAAGGTGATGCAGGTGCTCATGGGTGTCTATCTTTACACCTCGCACAATTTGGGTGATACCACCTCCATGATGTCAGGGCGTGTCTTGCTGATTCCCCAGGTCTGGCAGGACAAATGCATGGAGGCTACCTTGTCCTCTCTTTCCTCAAAAGGAGACCTATTACCAGTGATGTCCCTTAAAGTGATAGTCATGCACGAAGGAGTTTCTGGCCTGATCTACTGAACAGATTCCCATTTTACATCAACTGTTTAGCCTGAAATCTAGATAAAAGTAGGTTATGATAAAAAATGAATCTTAGAAACTGGAGTGCAGCATGCCTGTTCATAGTGTTTATAAACACATTTGATTTCACATTGCTCATTTTCTTAGACCATATTATGAGCCACTTTTTATTATGAGCTTTTGATGATGAATTACTCTCAGTAGCAAACATCCTGACTTCATTGAGTCTAATGCTCCACCGAGCATTCACTCCATTAGCACGTGCTGGTCTGGCTGCTGTCCCTGAAGAGTGTGGCCTGGYTGCCACAAGGCTGGAATATTTTTACTAGCCCCTTTACTTTTTCCCAGAATAATTCATAATATCTCACTAATTGCACTTCTCTAGGGCAGTGGTTGCAGGATCAACATCCTGTTATATTTAATATGAAATATTAAATATATTTCAYGTTCTTAAAATATTTGGCTTCCATGCCTTTTTGGATTATGCCACCACTCTGGTAGCATTCATAAGCAAATATGATTGTAATTTAGGCTCCTCTTTCGTCATTGATGCATGAGAGATTTGCAAGCATTAWTAGGAGTTAGGATGTAAATCCTCTGCTCCACAATAGTGGAGAATAACCCCCTTCATATAGCTTCTGATGACCTATGAACTGAGGGTCAAGTGGGCTATGTTACAAATTATCTGACAACAACAGATGCCAAAGTCTTGGGAGGGGAAAAAAAAAAATAACAAAAAACTCAGAACTGCAAAATGCTCCCTGCGTTTCCACAAAGAAAAAGAAACAGCAGCTATTTCTCTAACGTCATGCGTCAGCCAGTGACATAGCCAGAAATTATAAAGAAGCAAAACAAAGTTTCCTTCTTGCCTGGCAGCAAACTTCCTTATTCCTCCAAAAATATACAAAAGCAGCTCCAAAATAAATAGTYATCACAATTAATTACCTACCCAAACTGAGCGCTCCGCAATAAATCTTCAAGGTTTTCAAGTGCGCTTTCAGTATGAGGGAATGTTTGGAGAGTCAAGCAGCAGAAACCACAAAGTATGTCAATTCTGTAGCTAAATGAGGTTTCCATAACTCTTAAGATGATCAGCTTAATTCTCCACTCCTTTGCCTTAAGTTTTATACCTGTCTAACACCACTGGTTTCAACAGGGATTGAATTTACACCATGTCAGTTCTCTGTCAGTTCTACATCAGTTGTAAATTGATCTACATCGGTTGTAAGTTAGAGGAGGATCACGCCCAGAGTAATAGTTCACGTGCCTTATGGTCTGTTTTCATATCTGYCTTCATATTTTATTTTTAAATCTCGAGTTACAACTTTTTCACTTCTGAAGGTTTCTTAATGTGGTACTGTGCATCCAAGAGCAAAGGTACAGATCTGAACTGTGAGACTGCAGACCACTTTGGCTTTTATTTTCTAACCTCACTTAAAGCATTTTCACTTTTTGAGCTGTGCTCTGCTTTCCTGTCCATTGAGTGGTGAAAGTCCCAAATCCTGCAAAGGTTTTCATGCTTGCATAATGTTGCTGATGAGCTAAGTCCGTGGTGTTAAAGGAAGCATGAACAAAAGTCCTGGTGGAATTTGGACCACCAACTTTGGGGGATGGGAGGGAAGAAGGGAAAAAAAGGGAAACTATTTCCAAATCAGAGATTTTACATATAAGCACCCTCACTGAAGTGAGGAGTGTCCCCAGAAAATGCCTTTTACTCAGTATGACAGGAGCTTGTTTAAGTTATAATTCGGGGAAATGAGTTTGTATGAGCAGATTTCACCAGGCGCATCATTACCAGATTCATTGGTTCACAGTAATGATGCTTTGAAACAGAGCGTAGGGAACTACACCATTTTTATCAAATCCATAATCTGTTGAAAAATTGAACACTGATGAAGCTAAGAGCAGCACAATAAAATACTGAAAGGATGTAAGGGGTCACCGGTTCTCATTTGTTTGAAGATGATTCATCGCAAACTTTCTGGGAACTTGCAAATGGCAAAGAGGGGGTCTAGTTCTTGAGCCACCAGCTGAGTAGTGAAACCCAGCAGCATTAAACTCTTCTCTGTCTGTTTGCAAGCCACTGTGCGGGGAGTTTGGACAATATGACCTCTCTAAATGTCCCTTCTTCCTCTCAAGACGTAAATCTGAAATGCTGTTGTTAATTCAGGTTCTCTTTTAAAAGTGTGTTCTGTCAACCTTAAAACAAACACTTTTGTTTCACACTATGTAAATGCAACATTAATTAAAAGATCATAATCATTGCTCCCCTTTTCCCATGGAATTCTTAGACAAGAAGAGTTGATCTGTGCCTGCCGTTTTTGTAATTTATACAGTCAACTTAGGGGATCCCTATCTTATATATATATATAGCTTACAATCACAGTTCATCAGTTTGGATTTCRAGCGCAGCCCAGACTCCACCGTGCCCCAGGCGCGGGGCAGAGGTACAAGCTGATGGGGGAGAACGTGCCCTGGCAGGCGCAGGAGAATAGCGGAGAAAATAGCAAGGATACAGGTGCAAACATGGTATGACTGAAAATCTTTCATGAGATTTTAAGAGAAAATTAGTGCATCTCTTTAAATCCATTTKTAGGCACATACAATAACTGAGGATGACATCTTCCATTTCATTTTAGCTTTTTTGTTCTCGTGGCTGCCATCAGCATTGGTTTCCCTGCAGACACTCTTGAAAACAAGATGCCAGATCTCAAGGGATTTTTGTTTTTAAAACAAAATTTACAAATAAATGAGGGACGATAAAGTATTTCAGTGGGAGGGAAATGAATAAATTACAGCTACTGTGACCTGCTAGTGTTTTTTGTTTGTATTTGTTTAGAGATTAGTGACAGGGGAAACTGGGGATGGCTCTGTGCAGACATACTAATTCATGTGAGATAATAGGCATTTAAAATTATGCCATCATCTTACTTGTAGTTAAATGTGGGATTAATTGAAGAATCCGCTTTTCTTATCTTTTAAAAAGAGGTGACTGAAGATCTGCATTGGGTTCACAGTCTTGCTAGAAACCTGAGTAGCAGTTTTCACTTTTCAGAGTTCTTAAGTCGTGTGGTTGCCTTGGAAAATATGGTGCCGTTGGTTGTCCGTGTTGCGTCTGAATCATTCCACAGAGGGCTTTTATGTAGCGGGAGAAGGCCTTAAAGCTGGAAGAGTCTTTAGAGTGGTGTTTCATATGTTCTGTGTATTTAAAGATACTGTGGAGAGTGAGGCAGCACAGTCAGTTTTGTATGCAATAATATGAATGTTCAAAAACCACTGGCCRTTTTTGCTGAACCATTTCTGGTACAACCTGAAATGATGTTGCTTCCATGTAGTTTGGCAGAAGCAGCCATTTGGTTGTGCAGACATACTGTATTTGACTGTTCCAGGGTTTTATATAATGACAAGAGTGTGGACATTACTTTCGTTATCTTGATTTTCAAGGAAGGATACAAATCTCAGGCCATTAATATATTATGGAAGTCTCACTCCAAAGCAAACCTCATTATATTTGAGGTGATTGGTAAAAACATCCATGTTTTAAACAGTTGAAAGAGTTCCAGCATTGCCTGTACTTCTCACGTTTGACAGAAACATCTGTTTTCAGTGGAAGAATATTTACCAACTTYCGTGCAATTTGAATCAAACCTTACATTCAGTACAGTGTAAATAACAGCATCCTGTATCCGCACCCTATGTGTTTTCAGTGACTTATATATTGACACTGGAAAGTGAAAAGTGGAGCACAAAGCAGGATATGCCAATCAATGGCAGTTTATTGGAGTGATGGTTAGAAATGAGCCAGTCAAGTACTGTCATCTAAATATATATATATATATGTATAAGTATTAATATGAATACATAAATACATATATGAATACATAAATGCATGTATGAATACATGCATATAAATACATAAGCTTGTATTCATGTGAAAGCTGTTTACAGAAGGCAGATACATATGTGGAAACAAAATCTATTGAAAGGGAAAGCAAAGTAACCTGTATCTTATTTAGAATTAAGGACAATCTAAGAAAAACAAATCCAGTATGTACAGATGAGCATTAAAAAGAAAGCCTCAGTGTTTTCACTAACAAAAAAATAACGATATAAATAAATAAATAAATTGTTTGGGAGCAGAAACCAGGCCAAATTCAATTCATTTGGTTCTTTTTACTGAACTCCAGAGCAGTTCCTCTGAGTTTGTCTAGGAATAAAATTGAATGCTTTAATRGGAGTTCAGGCCAGGAATGGAAACAATCTTTTTTAAAAAAGAAAAAAAAACAATAGAGGCAAAATTACTAGAACATCAAATCACATATTGGAATGGATCTATAGGAGGTTTGGTTTTCATTAGCCTTGAAAACCAGAGCAGCAGAGTGGACCTGCTGACTTACAGCTAGCCCTTTTCTGGCCAAAGGACCCGCGCTGTGAGGAGCACAGCGTGTGCCACGGTCAGGAGCCGACAATATCCTTCTCTGCGAGCACAGGTAAAACGCAGAGCGCATTTAGCTGATCAGAACTCTCCATCACCGCTGCGCACGGAGCTGCTTCCTTTCCGCTGCCAAAGGGAGCCAAGTGGTACTGGAAAGCCAGMCTGAGAAGATAACCTAAGTTTGCAGAGTGACTTGGCTGCGTATAGTACTTAAAAACAGTCACATCTTGCCTTAAAGATACTCTGCTTTGCTTTTTTCAATATATATTAACACAGTTGCACATGAGTAGATAGTTATATCAGATAATGTATTAATCTGTATGCGCTTATATGACATACATATTTTTTTCTGTAGAGACTGAGACCTTTTGTTGTCCCTTGCGTTGAGGTGAATTTMAGCTGTGGCTTGGCAAGAAAATAGTAATGTCCTAAGGCTCAGCGAACTGAAAATCTGATCCAGTTCTTTCATCTGATGTTAGTGATTTGGCTCTAATTGAAAACACTCAAATTTTGCCCATTTAGAAATATTGTGCATATCAAGTTGAAGAATAAAAAAAACTTGAATCGGTATCTTTTTCTGTCCGTTACAAACGAATTTTAGAAACATTTTAAAGGTTAATTAAACATGTATTTTCAATAGTCTCTTAGAGGTCCCACCTGCCATCATTATCTACAGATAACTCCCAATAATAGTTACTGGCGCAAATACTTATAAATCTGACAGAAAATACCTGCTTAGAGTGCTTCAGCTGAAGATTAACTTCATTTATATTTGTAGCATTTCTCTTTGCAGCCTTGACTTTTCATAAGGTAAGGTGGAAGGCGTTTATTRTTTAGTAAGCCTGATTAAATTGATTAAAATGTGAAGTAAAGGTTTACATGCTTTCCTGCAGCATGTATTTAGTTTAGAATGTTTTAGAACCTGTTCACTTAAGTCTGATAAACATATAGAGAAATACACACCTTTACAGAAAAGCAAAAGTTTCTGTAAGTGAGAAGCCTGCCAGAAACAAGTCAGTTCAGGCAAAGATACATGTGCATATTTTGCCTAGGAGAAATATTCTTGTCACATAAAAATCCCACTATTAATCAAAAATCACATTATAGCTTCTGGAATGAAGTTTCCTTTACTACTCTTTAATAGTAAGTCCAAGATAAGATAAAATTGGTAATTGCACGTTCTCTTCTGATGGAAGATAATACTAAAGTGGTGTAGAAATTTGAGTTACAAGAATATATTCACCCTGCTAATAGGCTTCCATTATGTAGTCTTTACTGCTTTATTCATTACACATTTTCTCCATATATAGAAAATTTTAATTGGAAGTTACTTATTACATTGTTACAAAATGTTAACTAGAAAGTTTTCGTTAATCAAAGGATCGTTAATGCTAGGAGAGCTAGTTCATTTCAAAAGAGCATTTATCAGGAGCAGGAATATTGGCAGCATTGCCAACAGTAGTTCTGTGGCGCGGTTTATTATGTGAACACTATCAGGGACTAAACATATGCCATTGTAGCTTGCTGGGATAGCATAACACTTTATTTGTATTTATGACTTTTCCTAATAAAAGTTTTAATGACATGTGAAATGCAAGCAAGGCATCTAATACGGTGACTTATCAAAGGAATGGCATCACCAGAAATGATTATAGTTTGTAGAATCAGATTCTGCTATGTACATGTTTCACAGACATAGAGAGAAGATGTGTACTCATACGGTCTAGAGCRAAAAAACAACCTGGCATCTTGTTCTCCAGCCAGCAAAGAAAGTAGCAGAGGGGAGACAGTACACATGAAGCTATAGCTGGCTTTGTTTAAGGTCACTTATGCATAGTTTTCATCGCTTGAAGGTGAGGTTTTGCACTTCTCCAGTATTAGTATATCCACCAGCAGTAATGTCATCCGTATCTTTGGGGTAATGAAGGCTGTTCTTCAAACTGGACCAGTATCCCTTTTTCTTAGGCACTGTACAAAGAACAAAAAGAAAGCTTTTGCCTCCAAGTGGTATTGGACAAGGCACAAGGGATGCACAGAGGTGGATATATTAAAGCAAAGGAGAATTTCCAGGCAGGCAAAGGCATACGTGCAAACAGCAAAAATTACAATCTTGTAGTATGAAGCATATTTTGAAGTGAGTTTTAGCTTTTAATTGTCTATCAGATTTATAAAAAAGTGTCTCAGATGGTCCCTTGCACAACAGATGCAACTAAAAAGCCTCTCTCTGACCAGTCCATACAACCAACGGTTCCCATTGCTTTCWTGAAACATCTCAGGAAGCTAAATACAAGCTTACACTCACTCACAGCACATCTAAAGAGTAGGTCCAGATATCATCCTCGAATTTTTCAGATATGTTTGCAAATATTTCCCACGTTTAACAATAACCATAACTACACTGTAAACATCTCCCCTATTTCTGATGGCACACTGCTCAAGAACTGCAGAAGATTGAGTAATCAGATACATTCATAAACTCTGTGACTGGTAGAACCAAAATTTGGCACAGACTCAACTGTCTGTGTTTGTTTCCACAGTAAATTCAGGGGAAATCACAGAGCCCCAGAGTTGCTGGGGGTAGCTGAAATCTAGAGATCTACCATAGGCAACTCAGGCCTGTGTATAAAAAAGAAAATGCTGACTGTAAGTTGAAGGACGTTGACCTACAGTAATTGACCTACACTGACCTGTATTAATTTAAAATTTAGGGAGGCCTTATGGTCCTTGTTACTTCATATCAGCCATAGGATGAAGACGCTGTTGCCCTTCTGTCTGTATGACCAGTTCTGGAAGCACAAAAATGGTGATTTGAAAGATAGATGTGGTTTAATGTTGTGGGCGTAGTGGCTGAAATCTCCAACTAATTTGTCATGGACTACAAAGCAGCCGTTCAGGGTCACTTCCAGTGTGAGTTGGAGCTGAGTGGATGTTCACTTACAGTGCCAGGATCACACGCAGACATTGTAGAACGATGTTTGCGTCCGCGTAGTGGTACTCGGGTGCCTCTCGTCGCTCTGCTGCACTTCGCAGCGTGGCCCACAGCTGTATGGAGCCATAACCCCCTGGTAGTTGCAGTCGTGGCTCTCTCTGTGTGCTTGATAACCTCTCAGAGTGCGAACGAATCTGGAGCACGTGCAATTCAGTATAGAGCACCTCCACAAAGTACCAAAGTCAGGAGCTGCGTTAACCTGCGCCAGGGCTTTCTCCTAACCACACAGAAACATCAGCAATCTTAGGAAGGATTTATAAAAACTACACTATCGGTGGATTAGTTATTTATTTCATTTCTCTCAAGGTGATGGCTTCCATCTTGAGATCCTCGCAGTAAATGAACCTGAATGGTGTTTTTTTTCAAAAGCTGCTCATACTCTCAGTGTGATTTGGACTTTAGCCTGGAGCCTTGCTTTGCAACCAAACCAGGGGGTTACATAACTATACCACACACGCTCAGTAATGTTACTCAATAGCTGTGTGGAATTATTGCTTATATGCGCCAAATTCAGCATCGATGAGTAAGGAGGCAAAACTGTTCTCTAAGTTACACCCATCTGAAGCCAGAGTTGAGCTGCTTGTAAGTCGTATTTGTAAGGGTGCAACTTCAGACCAGAAGTTAGCCCAAGSAGGCTAAGCTGGAATAATTTAAAACTCTTTCCAAGCCCTTAAAGCCAAATTCTTCCTCGACTTAGACTTCATATAACTCTGTTGATGTCAATAGACATGTTGAGACTGTAAATCAGAAATTGGCCCTTGTTTGGTCCAATTACCCCATAATAAATTCCCTGAGGACTATTGTACTGATGTGTAATTTGCATCTTTTCTCCTCTGAAATGCTATTTTTATGTTTATAGATTGGGTTAGTTATTCTACAGGAGGGGAAAGGCTGCCTGAGTCATTTATGAATGGGAAAATCCATATATTTGAAATTTGGTATGAAATATTTGCTTTTGGGCTGTAACCTTGTATAYTAAGCTGCTCTCTAGAGTAAATATTTACAACCAAGTTGCAACAGGTTCTAAGAATATGCAATTTTCTAAATGGAAACACTGACACATAAGGGTGCGACTTTCCCCCAGTAAAACACTGCGTTAATTGTAGGTTTCTGTGAACGTTATCAAGTATAATCTTGAAAATCCTTTTTAAATGTTCAGTAATGATTTTTAACCACTTACCAAGCAGCTGTTTTTTCTGTATGACTCAAATGTTTTCAAACAGACAACTGTTTTCCTTTTAGTGACTTTGTCAGGCTTAACTTGGGATTAATCTGACTGCAGGTGTCAGATAAGAACAGTATTTTAGCAGCACTACTGAGAACCATGTGGACAAAATGGAGAAGCATGAAGGCATGTTGGTCAAAACTTTGAAAGATTGATGGAACTGAGTTATGCTGCTTAAATCTCTCTCTCCATCCAGAAAAGCTAAACTTGCGAGTGGGGTATAAAGTATGTTTCAGCTATGATTTTGCCGTGTTCCCTATTATCATGGGTAACCAGTTATATTTTTTTTAATCACAATTTCTCTGTTTACATAAAATCTAGCAAACAACCTTAATAAATCATGTAGTGACAGCTTATGTAGTTGGCCAGGGCTGAACACAAATGGACTCTTCTTTTTAAGCCTTTGCTTCTTAGGTCGCCTGCGTCAGCAGTACTCTTCAACAAACATCTGCAGTTCATCTTATCGTTTGAAGAAATATATGAGTTTCTCCATTGGTGTGTTTTTTTTAGCTTCAGCTTCTTGATTTGTTTGAACGCCATCTGCTACATATAAAATTCAGAGAATTTGTGAAATGTGCATGCAGTGAGAAAATTTTAATTGTGTTAACCTTTCTTTTTTGATCAAGATAGCTTTTCGTGTTCTTCATCTGCTGATATGTTAAGTAAAACAAAAAGAGATGTCTAATGTGCTGCCTAGATATTTTCTATAATGTCCTTTACCTCTATAATACATTAATAATTGAGGCATAAAAACGGAGGCTACTCCTTGAAGCTTCTGAGAGGCATTTTAATATAGTTTGACATTCGAAAATATTTTACCAGTAGTAATCTCTTTTACAGAAGATTTACTCCCATCTAATCATTCTGCATCTAGATGCTTCTTATTTGCATCAAAATAAAAACAGATTCATTGTTCTTAGAGTTAATCACAGGAAGATGAATAACTTTATAAAATATTCCAGAACGTTGCCAGCAGTCCATGCTAAAGTGAATGTATGTCATGGCATGAAATTACCACAGGGTGGTAGAAGTAGTGCAGCTCCACATTTACACTAGGATAGCGAAAGAAGAAGAAAAACTTTTGAAAGAATGAGGGGGGAATCACTTTCCAGTTAGTCTAAACAGAGGTATCAAAAAATAAGGTTTAGTTCATGGTAAATCCAGATGGTTAAACATTTGACCCATATCTAATTCCTCTGCCAAGCGTGCACCAGCACCATCACTGCTGTCATAACAGAGCACATGCAGTTAAAATTGCTTAAGTTCCAAGAGGTACCTCACATTTTGTAGAAAATTGAATTTTAAAGCATGTTGTAGAAACAGAGAAGACCGTCTTGATGATATGTTATGGCTCCAGCTCTGAGAAGAGCGGTGTGAAATACAGTAACAGACCTCTGAGGCTGTGGCTTGCTGCTGCTCTTTTCGTTTTGTTATGATAGTCTCGCACAGAACATCCAGCAGCTTTTTGATCTTAGAAGAGTATTCCACTAAGACTTATTTATTGCACTTTAACCACTAAAAGGTTTTTTGGTTTTTTAGGGTCACAGGAGAAACAAATCAGAAATAGAAATTGTGCCTCTCTTTTTAGATCTACGTACTACGCAGCCCGCGCCCTGTTATCAGTAGCGTATTGATTACAGTTGGTCAAATATCAAGGCAAAGGATCAAGTGACACATAAACCAAAATCCTTGGTTTGTGGAGATTATGATAATGCCACTGATATTCAGATTTACCTTTAAGAGAGGCTTATTTGAAACCTGGTGGTTTGTGCATTTGCGTTAGGGAGCGAATACCAGAGAAGTCTTGATTAAAAAAAAGATAAAATATTAAAGGGGGAAACAGTGCACGTGTTTGGTATAAATATAGTACGTAACTCCCACATATCTCCCTGCTTTATGTTGGAATGAATGTTATTATGTCCAACTAACAGAGGAGGATGTTAGAGGACTATAGGGCTCAAGACCTTCCGGGTATGGAACAAACTACGTATTCAAAAATGGGCAAGGTTTATGTAGTATAGCATCATGTTTTAAACAGTTCATAAAAGAAGCCAAGTGACAACATAACAGTGTGGATGATATAAAATAATGTAAACCTTCCTTCAAATATCAAGCAATTTTTTTTCTGCCTCAACTCACTTTCCACAATAGAGTGAGTGAAAAATCCATAGAGAATAAAACCAGTGATCCCTTTGAGCAAGGATACAAATTTACCTAGATATGTCAACCACACAGATTTATGGGACAAGGAGTTTTTCACCCTGAAGAAAGAAGCTTTCTTGTCAGTCATCTATAAAAAAAGCTGAAAATAAAGCTCTCAGAGTTATTTTTATGTTTCAGGAATTGCAAGAAATTTCTGTTAGGGGATTTTTTGTGTGTGTGTTCTTTTTTTTTCTTTAAGCTTTCCCATAGCCATGGAATATTTCTCTTCATGGATGTATAAGAAACACTTGTGTTGTGCTGCTATTAATGGTATGATTTGTTAGTGCACTTTTATGTATGGAGTGTCTGCATCTGGTAAGGTCTACAACGGTACCTCCTTGACAGTGCCAGATGTTGTGAAGATAAAATACCTCCTGTGTGAGGAACTGCTGGAATCAGGCTCTGTGATAGGTGTTCTTAATACAGTTTTAAAAGGCATCTGTCTTAAAATAATTACAACATCTTACTTTTCTATTTATTGTTTTGTCAGATCTTTCTTTTTACTGTGGAAATATCTCAGTGCCTCTGCTAACCTGATTTTAAACTTGTGATTTAAACTTCTCCCAACATTTTTTTTTCTGAAGCCATTGCTGTGATGAAAGGGAGAATAGAAAGAAAAACTTCGTTGTTGCATTTAGGTGAGGTTAATCAGATTGACCCAAACAAGCAAAAATGTGGCGAGCGAATATTTTTAAACCAGGTTAGCCACGAAAAAGCATGCAAAATATGAATCCGAATTTATCCAATACTTGTTCAAAACACTGCAGTGGGAAGAGAAGGCGCCTGACAGAAGGCAGAAGAGGAGCTTCCCTATCATACCCCGTAATTCATTACATTGTCAACCTCTTAAAATAGTAATGATACTTGACCCTTATTAGTATTTCTGGGCAATATATGAGCTTGAGTTTCCTTGGGCGAAAGCTAATGCCTTAGACCACCCTTTAGACCACCATTCTGTCTAGTTATAGTACATATTAATGTTATTCTTGGGTCATTTAACTTACTCTCAGTGAAGAGTGGAGAATGGTGCTAAGCTGTAAATCAGCTCTGCTCTGGAATGGATTTGTGCTATAACAGATCATCTTGAAAATTCCAGTCTTATTTGACCATGGTAAAGAGATTATGGTATGTAAAATTCTACTAAACATAGCTTGCTTCATTTTTATACTTCTCTGCCTGTCTGTCTAGCAATGAGAGGTTAAGACCTATTGTGGTGGACAGTGCACCGAAAAAGGAATATTGCTATAATAAAACCCCTAGGGCTAAAACTTTAACCATATGTGCTGGAACTCTGTATCATTTCTAAAGGTGAACTGCAGCAGCAAGGAAATTGTTAAACAGGGCCACTGATACTGTGCATAGAATTTATTTTTTTTTAATCCTCAGGGAAAAAAAAATCAGTTCACAAATGTACTGCATTTAAAAGGTATCCTCTGTATTGCCAGTGTTCACACCCAAAATGACTGTTTTAGATGAGTGCTGATGGTATTACAGCATTTAACTTCRTACTAATTACTTGAGATGAATTCATTTAAAAAGCAAATGTAATACTGCCTTAGCAAATGTTTCGGTAACTGTTCCTAAAATCATAAATATTTTTCCACAGTATTCTGGCAAACAAATAATGTTTACCTTTAGCTTYCTAGAAGAGATTTACAGATACGTCCCTAGTCTGTTTTGCAGATGTGCCTTGGTGAATTTAACAGTAATATATACTGTCATCATGGTTGTCTTCAAATCTTTGAAATCACTTTTGCCTTTTACAATACATATTTAATTGAATGTCTAGCTAGTAGATATGTATATGTATCTTGCGTTTGTGGGTGGGCATGTGTGTGCCTAACACATATATTTAGCGCTTAAACATGGTATGATGAGTGATAGAGAAATGCCTAAGAGAGAGATATTTTATACATGCACATACAGTTTGTAAATGTGTAATCTCCTGAAACAGGCAGAGAGGAAAGTAGAGAGACATCTGCAAATTAACAAATCATCTATCTTTAAGGTCATTCACAAATTAGTTTTGCAGAATAAGATAGAACAAAAATGTAATTCTGATGAGCATTTGTTCTGGCTATTTATCACATAAAATTGTGTAACAATATTAGACACAGGATYTTTGCTCAGCTTATTCCTTACAGTATTACCATGATTTCACAACTTGGTGCAGATGTTTCATGCTGAATAGTGCCCTTTGGTTGACATTTGTGCTCTTACTGGCTAACTTTTAAGTAGCTATGATGTATATATTCCATAGGAATACTAAGATAAGACAGGGAAGGTAAACAAGAAACAAAACCTATCTTAGAAAAAGAAACAATAAAATATTTTCCCCTTACGCCTAAGTGAAGTCTTTCCCACATTTCATTTGCTACTCTTTTAAAGAGCCACTTGTAATTTAAATTATTATTTCATAACACAGGCTGCTAAGGAAACCTGAATATTGTTAGCATTTAGCTAGTCTTGTATTAAAAAATTCCTTAAAAGTGAAAGTATTTTCCTTTTCTGATGAGGATAGCATGTCCCTGAGTTGAAACATATGCTAAAATCTATTTTGCATTGTACATTTATTACTGATCTTATTGCTGGAATGGAGCAAGCAATTATATTTATACCTCAAATGGCCACTGTTGTCAAATTAATTGAACTGTTTCAAAGTTCTTTTTTCTCTGTTAATTATTTAAAAACAAAATCCAAAGACTTAAAAGAATAATTTATCTTAGAAGAATAATTTAGAATAATTAAATCTAAAGAMAATTTTATGTTAAGTAAAACACAAATTAATCAGCCACTATAAAATGAACCTTATTCGAAAAATTGTACAATCAGTATACTGATTCCCTCAACGCATATTTTTCATTTATTGCTAGTCTAAGATTATGCTCAAGCCCGCAGGAAAAAGGAAAAGAGAGAGAGAGAATTGAAATCGTGCAAAAGTGTGAAATGTGTGAAATGTTAGCTTAGTTTTATCCTGGTAAAATGTTTTTAAAAATGTATGCCTTAATTTGGAATTCATCACATTAATTCTAGATTTTAATTTATTTCTTTTCATACTTGCAGCAGTATTACACTCTTATTTATATCTTTTTTGTATTATATCTTTAGACAATTTCCATAGAATTCTCAAGATTTTTATACTAAATTCCTTGTTTCATTATGAAAAATATCTACTAAAGGCACAGTATATAAGCACTTTAATTAAATTAATGAATTTTTCATTTATAATAAGTGCTAGATCTTTATGAATATGTTCCAGTATGAAACTTCAGTAGGCTTTGAACAAGTTTGTTAAGCATCAAATTCCCCACTGRCTTAACTCCACTGAAATCAGTGGAATTATTTCATTGGAGAATTCGACTTTTTATTACTGTGTGCATTTTTTTAAGCGTGCAGTAACATTATGCACGGCCTTCATTTGCTTGTGTATACAGTGTGGATTGCAAAATTCTGTTTAACTTTACTGTTAAAAAAARGGGGGGGAAGAAAGGGTGAAAAGAAAAGAAAAATCTTGCTTCTGCTATTTTCTGAGGGTTTGGGGGCCAGATCATATAAGACAAAATCCCCAGGAGGCTCTCTGCATATTCACTCTTAGGCCGGCATATCCAATACACCCGTTAGTCTTAGATTAAGGAATTAAAGCACTGCAAATGAATTTCACATCCAAAATCATTCAATTTGTCCCCTTTGTCTTCTCGAATCCTAAGCATATGGGACCACACTAAGTATAGCAAAAATAGCTGCTGCTATAATCATAATTAGTACCTATTAGCCCATCTTAGGTGCAAAACCCCAGTGATGAGAGCACAGCACGAGAACCTAGATAGAATAGGATTCGAAATCTCTGTAGTACAGGACTGTTATTGCTGCCCTTGCAGGTTCACCAAATGCACAGCGAGTGAGAGGAATTTCTGGGCTTGGGAACCAGATCCTACGTGCCTTTTCCATACGCACAAAGATGTACAGACTGAGATCTTTTTTACCTCCTTGCTGAGACAATGCTTCTTGTGCAAATATGCTTCTTCCAAAAACCTGCTTATATGTTCCTAAATATTTTAAATGAGTAGCATTATTAATTTTTAATAGCTTAGGTATGAAAATCTATATATCAGGATACTGAAGAGATTTTTTTTTTTCTTTTTGTGATCATACATTTGATAGCAGCTCTTTCACATGGTCTGGGACAACCACTGTGTGACCAGCTTAATGCCTGAACTTTTTACTGAATTWTTTTGGTAGATTCTTCTTTAATATTAGCCTTTCTTTGGTGCAAAACCCCAGTGATAACAGCACAGCACGAAATACAGCTTAGATGCAGATTTCAGCCTCTCTTCCATAATATGTATAGTTATCTGCAATTACAGATGTAAAGGATGGTGTCAAAAAAAAAAAAAAAAAAAAAAAAAAAAAAAAAAAAAAAAGCAAAGATTGCAAATAAGGCAGGAACCTTTTCTGCCTAGTCACATTTTAGAAAATGTCTACCTTTAGATCCATAGTGGAAAAAATATGTGTATTTACGTTAGCAAGCTACAAGTCACATCTTCGAAAGCAAGACTTCTAAATTGTGCATGGAAAATACGCATGGACTTCTATTTCTGCATGGGAAAATRTGTCTCTTTATATAGGCAGCTTTGTATCGGGTGTAATTCACTTCACCAGCACGTGGGCTGCCTGAGCAACAGCAGTAAAAGATTGTTGGGCTGGGACTGCCTGCACGGTCGGGCTTTCAGCCGGGGCGCTGGATGAGAGCAGCGCGCCAGAGGGTGGTGCAGCCGCCCGGCCCCTGCGAGCAGAGCCCGCGCGCATCCGCTGCAGGCGCCTCGCAGCCCCGCGCCCGCACGCCCGCCGCACGCGTCGCGCCGCCGCGCTGCTCGAAAGCCGAGGCTGTCGTTTTGTGCCGGGCTTCGCGCTGTCCCTATCGACTTAAAGCATAAAATCGGGTGAGAGCGCCCGAGACAGCGCGTAAAAGTGAAGTCACGTGCAGTAAGGAGAGTATAGATATCAGAGCCTGCGTGTGAAGGACAGGAGAATGAGGTTATGCTCATTGTCCAAGGAGATCTGTTCAAACACTCTAATAGAAAGATGCTCCCTTTAAATCAACATTAAACTTTTGCTAGTTACAATTTACAGCTCCAGCATGATCTTTGGAGATAGTGTGAATACATTTAATATAGAGATGTCTATACAGCGAGTTATATCTTGCACCACAAAATCTGTAGCTGCTTTTTTAATCAATAGCTCATAAGTATTCATTGAAAGATATGTTCATATTATACCTGCAAAACTTATGGGAGTATCACCACAACTGTAATAAAATCAACATTTACCTTTGAGTCTTTTCTTGAAATTGGCAAAATAATGGGATTTTGAAAGGCATTTTTAATTTAATACAAGAGAAAAATTCGGAGATACGCTATACAAACTGCTACCAGATCTTTCACACAATCAACCCAGGGAAATCTGTTCAGAAAGCAAAGAAAAACTGTGTTCCAGGAGCTAGGTCCATCACATGCATATGCAAATGTCAGGAGGGAAACTTTACCACTGAGCCTTCCCTTTGCAAGGAGCTGCCTAGCCCCGACCCTCGGACCCGCAGCCTGCTTCTCCCGCTGGCCGTGCCCTGCCTCTGCTGCTCATTTGGGGGTTTGTCTGAGGATTCAGGTTATCTGGTCACCTACTTTCAAAGAAAAAATGTTTTTTAAGGGTGAAAGCTCTTCTTTTGATGTGTGCAAATATTTTGATTGCCATTAAAGAAATGACTGTGGAAAGCCTAGATATAATTAAAAGAAGGGATATTAATTTTAGGTATACTTACTGGTCTGCATGCCTGAACATGAAAACATAYCATTTTCTTCAAGATGTATTTTGTGGTTAAAATAATGCACAACATTTTCTCCAAAATTATCTCTATTTAGTTTATTGCCCCTAAAATATATTTATTTCCAGTTTTTGATAATGTGTTGCACAACCAAAAAAAAAAAGTAGACACTAAAAGGACAAAATGATTGACATATTGCATATAAAGCTGAGTACCAAAGTTCTGCAGATATGGACAGACTTAGAAGATCATGCTTTGTTACTAATTTTAACTCAGTAATTTACAATTCATACAAATCTCTCAACATACAACAGTTATTATAGTGACTATTTTTTTAATAAAAAGATGTGAAGGTAAATGGAGGCAGGAGGCCAAGGTTGTTAAAGGAATTATAGGAATGGACGGATACTTTCTTGACAGCGTCAGCTAAGGAAGAAAAGTGTCATCTGCCCAAAATGAAATCTTCAAGCCTAATATCCCTAAGTATTTGGAGATTTTTTCTTCCATTGTTCAACTCAGTATGTTATGCAAAACAACCCTTGACAACAAGATGAAAGTCCYGCCTTAGACTAACCTATCTCCAGCTAGGAGTCCTTCCTAAACCCCCAGTTCAGATGCCTGCACTTGGAGATGTTTAATTACTTGCACAAAATGGACCCACGTAGGAAGAGGTCATGGTGGGCAGCCCTTTCCCAACCTTCAGGCTCAGGAGCACTCTAGGAGCAGAGCACGGAGGTCCAAGTTCTCCCCCAGGAAAGGAGAGAATTGAACTCACCTTTCCTCACTCTATATTTGAGCTAGTAAATTAGTGGGGGGGGGGGGAAACAGACTTGACGTGCCATCCCTTGCTTCCTCATTTATTTCTTCTTTTTTTTCTCTCCTAACTCTTTCAAAAATTTCCAAACAGACTATTCAAAATATTCCATCTTAATTCTGAAGTCATTGCAAGATAATCAAAATGCAGTTTTTGGCTAATTGCCTGCTTTCAGAAACAGTTCACTCTGATCTGTTCAAGACTGCCTAATGCATGTTACTGAGAGCTCTGCTAATATTGAACAAAATAATTTGTTTGGCTTTTTAAGTCTGGCCCCATACTTACCCAAGGAGCCCCCTCCTCTCRGCTTTGTACTGCCCAACTCAATTTGACTGGTGTGATGGATTTCTCCGCTGCTTCAGAGTGTTGTTATTATGAAAAGAGTCAACTGTATCCCTTGTAACTTTAAATATAAGAAGTGATTTCTGAGGGTGACTTATGCCAACAAGTGTGTTCTAGAGCGACAATCATTTGGCAGCACTATATCACCAATTAGGCCAGGAATTTTGCCTCAGTTTCATACTGTTTTCCGTATCACTCTGTGTATGGTTCATTGTAAAGGAGTGTCTTCATGCAYTGGGTATTTTCCTTGTAGCTGCATTGTCCAAATGATTTGTTACTTGAATGATATATTTTCCCAAAGGAATAAAATGAAAATATATGGTACCACAATAATTGACAAAGCCCAGGATTTTGCTGCATTRTCATGTATGGTAACTGTGTATTTCCTATTCTGCCTGTGCAACTTATTCAGATTAAAAAAAAGGAAGGAAAAGAAAATGAGGGGAAACAATCTTGTATTGTAAGCTTTTTCCTGCTTCCTCCTTTACCCCCACCAGAGCTAAGAGCTTCTCTGCYATGGTGGGAACTCAGACTGGGTCATTACGCAGTAGTATGGTGCACTGCTGGACCGCAACAGAGGCGGTAGGAACTTCAAGAGCTGCACACGYAGTACATTTTGGCTGTGGGCACCTAGTAACTATCATCTTCATTATTTAACTACGCAGTAAGAGTTTGGTTAAACKGAAGAAAACAAAATCTTGATGTACATTATGGCTAGTGCTTGTAGTTTGTTGGCTYTACAGTTTCAACCAGACATGAGGGAAGTGATTATTCTTTAATAGATAGATTTTCGGAGTAGATTTTGGAGGGATTTGCAGAAATCTTTTAAGTGTGAACATGATGTTGGCCACAAATTCAGGCATGGATTTGGATTTAAATTTTCCCAACACATGGGAGATAGGATGTTGGTTTGGGTCTGGAACTCATTCAAGCTGAGCTTGATTCAGGCTCCTTTAACAGACCACTCTTGTCTCCTAAATTTCAGCAGCTGGCTTTACTATGTCTCTCCTGGGTCTCCTGACCCAAACTGAACCTGAGCTATGGGGCAGTAATGACATATATCCTCCAGTAACAAAGATGTGGCCACCAAATCGAGTTTCATATTTACTCCAGAATATCAGCATTGAAGATCTGAGTTTGCGGCCAGTGTGTTGGCCCAACATGTAGTCTCCTTTTCTGTTTAGCATGAAGTTTTCTGCTTTTTCCAGAGYCTGTGAGACTGTAAGTTGTATATACCAAGATAGCACTGAACAGAGCTGATTGGAAAGCTGTGGTCATCTACAAAATGGTTGTAACACTACTTTCCCCTTATTTGTTCGCACTCACTTTTGCAAGACAAGATCTTTGAAATTTTCAGATCAAAAAAGCTATTAAATCTGCAAAAAAAGGAGCTCTTATATCCTAACTGCTTTATGTGACTATAAATATATACTAACCTCTCTGGATTTCTTTCTTTTTTGTTTTTTTGCAAGTATATTCCTCAGAAATCATCAGTTTAGCAGAAGCATAAAGACTGGGGCTATTTACTGACAAGCAAATTTAACACAGTAAGAGCATCACAAAACTCCCTTCAGGGCGTGTGGAGGAATCGCAGTGAGGAGTGCTCACCCTACAATCCCATTAGCTCTCCAGCTCCCTGGCTGAAATAGCTGTTGCCTAATGGGGTGGTGGTGGGTTTGGGGAGGGTTAGAGGGTTTTTTTTTGTTGGTTTTTAACTTGGAAACCTGCCTGCTAAAAGCTGGCTGGAGCGTGCCACCCAGATTGCTGAGCTCACATGGGCTGCAGAACAGGCATCACAGGGCACCGATGTGCAGCACCTGGAATGGCTTCAAACCAGCAACGTGGAGACAAACATCTCAATCACCACATTACCTGCCCTGTGAGTCAGGTAGGCCAGCAGACAGCATCTCGCCATAAATGTTTGTCCTCCGTACCTAATTAAAGATGGACTGGCAAATAACTCCCAAGTGTGTGTTCACAGTGCAGAGCTGGCAATTCTTCTCCACCAGCTCCTTAATAGATAACATCCATAGGAGTTTTGTGCGTAATTTCTGCGTAGACCCAGTTCTATCTGTACTTGGAATACAGTTTCCAGCTGTTCCGCTTGAATTTGTGTRAAGAGCAAAAGCTATTTATGAAGCTTTAGCAGCAGTTTATAAATAGTCCCACGATAAACAGTGGGTTGTTCTATGTGCAAGAAAGTCAGCAGGGCGATGAAACCACAGATGTCATTGCTTACAATGAACCAAAGGGGGTCTCAAGAACATTTCCCAGCACGGCAGCTTTCTGTGGACCTTCGCCTCCCACAAGCAGGCAGGAGAATCATGGATCTCTGTCGCATAGTTCCCACCAGGACAACAGGATCATGGAGTGAGGTGATGTGATGGGGAAAAGTGGCTACACGGCGCTGGACTGGTGGGAGGTCCATGCTGGCTAAACATGGGGACAGAGGCGAGGAGGGCCACCGGGCAGCACAGAGGAGACCTTGATCCAAAAGGGCGGTCACTGCCACCATGCAGCAGGTGATGGGTACACAGGGAACTGCTCGGCGCCCAGTACCTGTGCTCTGCCATTCAGCCTCCTTCTCTGCTCATCAGTCCAGTGAGCCCGCAGCCCATCCCACTCCGAGCCTTTCCAGAGGCCATGGGGAGATTTCCTTCTTCTTTGGTGCCAGTTGTCTTGGGGACCCTGAATTWAGACCGCAAAATCTTTTTCACATAGGCCATCAAACAGCCATCATCTGGTAACAGAGCTGCCAGAAATGGGGGAAGGGAGACGGCCAAATTGCRAACGCCGCGTTTTAGAGCTGATCTAAATCCAGGAAACACTTTTTTATGAAAATTTTGCCCTGAAAAAAACAAACTTCATTAGCTGGAAATGAATGCTTAGTCTATTGAGATAAGCCTGGTGCCCAGAGAGCAACATAGCGGGRACAGGTGACCTATTTTCCTTGGAGAGGAGGGAGACGTTTTTCTCTCTATTGATCCCACCCTTCCTGTATCAAGTTTATATATTAGGTTCTCTTGCCTGTGGAGGAAGCAGCTAGTAATGGAATGAATCATTCACAATGAATAAATCATCTGACTAATTTAGCTTGTTTTTCTGCTCATGGCTGTTCCACGAACAGATCACTATTTCCCCAAATTTATTCATTATTCAGATTTATCCTGCAGTTTTTTGAGTCTTTTTGTTTTTCCTCCAGATTTCACTGCTGCAAGTTAAAAAAAAGAAGCCGTTAGCTCAGGTGTGATGGGACAGATCTGTTGCATGAGGGTCTTTCTAGCCCTGGACTGGATGAGCTCAGCAGGCTTGCTGCAGATATCTGTGTCAACAAACAGAAAGAAAAGTCGAATTTCTAAAATTCTGTAAACTGCTTAAGCCAGCTGAGTCCAAAATTCAGTTTCTGCAGGCACAAATGTCCTTCAGGGCAGAACCTCCCCAGTAGTTCTGTAACACAGACACCCACAGTGACAGCACAACTGAAAGGTAAATATAAGATTGTTAAGATCAGTATAAATGCTTTTTTGGTGCATTTGTAGATTTTAAAGCCAAAAGGAACCATTAGATCATCTGGTCCAACCTCCAGCACGGCTCAGGCCGTAAGATTTCCTCCAGTCACCCCTGTATTGAGCCTGATGACTTGTATTTACCCAAAGTAGATCTAAATGAGTCTAGATCATATTCTAGCTAGCAACAAACTTAACGAGGAGCATATTTGGGGTGATGTCACCTAGAGAATCACTTGGCTCTTGCTAAAAATGTAATGGTAAAAAATGAAGGAAAAGCTCTTGTACTGGATCAGGACAAGGTCTCTTGTTATTCGGATGCCGGGAAGGTGGCTCTGCTCATGGCAGGACAGTGTGATGGGGAGGATGAAAACTTCGGTGGCTTCAGGCCCCAACTTGTCTCAGCACAAACCTGTATTCCCTTCAGCTTTTATCTATGTTTGTATTTCTTTTCCTTAGTCCACTTGAGAGTTCTGCACCCTTTCATGAGTGATTTGCAGTATACAAAAGAACAAGCCAGGAAACAAACACAGCCCAAACTCAAGCACCACCTGGAGCACAAAAATACCAAGCAGCTCCCATACGTGTCTTCCCAGACCACCACATCAGTAAGGAGCCAAGATGGTAAAGGAGGGTGCTCTGTCCATTGACAAGTCCTGGCATCGTACAGAGAAAATTCATGACTCCACAGAAATCAGGGAAAAGCAGCCTGTCCTTGCACCACAGGAGCTCCAGCTCGAGTACCTCCCCAGCAGCTTCTACAAAGAGGCTTAAGAAAAGAAACAGTACCCAGCAAGTATGCCAGAACTCAAGCTAAGCCATCCTTATGAGTCAGATTTCATGTGCAAGTTAATTGCAGGCTGATGCAAGCTGCAGCAGAATGGTTTAACGCTTCTCTGCACAGAGAACTGCTGCAGAGGCGCATCCATGTTCTGCACAACCTCCATTGCTGACCAAGTGCAGCCTGTCATTAAAGCTTTCCATTTCCTCACCAATCTGAGCTCAAAATGTGATAGCTGTGAAAAAAGGATGACTCAAATCAGTGCATGTCTGGGTTCCTCCTGCCAAGTTCTGGGGAACTGGCTGATAGCCAGATAATATTCAAGAGTAGATGTGATCACTCCTCCTCTCTTCTCCAGCTACCAACAAACTAAGTGTCCAATTCACTTACTTGATCAAGAAGGTTAATATCATCATGGTAAGGCCCTGTAGTCCTCTGGGTTTACCCTTCTTCCAAGCWCTCTTTCAATAAGGGAGCAAACAAACAGCTGATATTTCTTATCTGAGTATAATCAGGACTCATGGATGCAGTGTGGAGGTAAGAAGGGTTTGCAGCTCGAAACAAATACAGATGAGTAGATTAAAAGCTACTCTAATTTACACTGCTAATTGCAGCAGCAGCTTAGGCAAGGTAATGGAAACCCTAGCGTAGCTGTACCACCTGCAGTGCGACCGGCAGCAACTGGCCCGGACTGAGAACAGGTCTACCTCAGTGCACCTAAAAGCTTGACTGCAAATGGGAATATTTTGGAACAGTAGCATGCCAGTTATTGTGGGCTGAAATGAGAGGGCTTTTTTCCCAGCTAATACTCCAGYGTGAGGGAGGAAAGAGAATTCTTATTTTAGAACAAGATCACACACACTCACATGTATGTTTATACATATATCCACAYACACATATATACAAACACATACATACATGTAGATACAGACGTATATATAAATGACATTAATGCAGAATAACTCTTCTGCTTTTACTGTTAGACTTTTCTTATTTCAAACTTACGTAGACAAGCCCTAAGAATAAACCAGCAAAACCCAGAAGTCTAACCCTATTCCTGACACTTTCTTTACACCTTTTGACAAATCATTTCATCCGGTTGCACCTCTATTTCTCCACTTCCAGTCACTTGCAGTGTGTCATTTAACCATCCTTTATCTTTTTCCTATATTCTGTTAAGCTTTTTTCCATAAAAACAAATTCCTGGGCTTGTTTTCTTCTTTTCCTCAGTTTAACTTTTCCTTTTGTTGCTTCTGGCCTTAGAAGTTGGGAATCACCCAATTAAGGGAGACTAAATGACAAACCCAGAGCACAGGACCAGATGTGTTCCTTCAGCGCAAAGGGCACGGGCATACGAAGAACAAGCTACCACTGCAGCATAGCAGCAGACCACAGGAATAGCCCATCTGCATGTCCATATTCTAGTAAATGCTAGATTACTGAAGGTAGCTTAGCCTTCAAAGAAAGGGTAGATTTAAGATGAGTCTAGGGCTCTGCATAACTTAAGACTCGCTGCCTCTCTCTGTGTTTTCTTGGAACACTGACAGAAAGCTGAAAAGTAGGAGGAAATACTGAAGATTCTGAATTAAAATGTATTTTTAAAGTTTTTTTTATTCAGTTAGTTTAGTTTTTAAATTTTTATTTCAGAGGAAGCCATTGAAGATTTCTATGCAAGTGTTTAGCCACCTCTAATTTGGCAGTGCATTAGAAAGATTTTCAGCCTAATACTCTTGAGTCTGTTGTAAATACTCAAACATTCCAGTCAAACAGACTGATAAAAATATTTTAATGGGACTGTTGGCAAGGGCGATCTCAGATTTGCTAAAAGTCATGTCTATGTTCATGCAAGCAGAGCAACACATTTTCACTTACTGGTCCGACTGGTAAAAATCATAATGCAAAACAAAGCTCCTGACATACACTGCAAGTGTGAGCGTGTTCTTGATTGGGTCTGGTAGACACTCAGAGTACCTTAAAATTCTGAAGACATTTTTCAAATGTTCTCCTACATTTTTCGTATGACATAATTGAAAGAAGGGTCAGTCAGGGTTACCAAATGAGTCCTTCAAAGTACCTTGGAGGATTTTGTGAGATAAAACTCAGCTTAGAATTTTGGGTGCCTTATCATGGAAATGAAGTGCTGTGTTATTTGGGGTATACTGGAAATTAATGAAAGCAAAAGAGGCACTTCAGACTGTAGTAGCTTTAAAAAAATAGATATTGAAATGTTTAAGCYTGGGTTAGTTGTAAGATCTGAAATGTTTGGAGATGGGGGTAGCTTGTTGTTTTTTCTGTGATGTTTAGAATATTTCCTACCTTTTTCCTAAGCTTTTACCCATGTTTTGGTGATATACAGATAACTCTTCTCTTATGTTATATAGATGGATGTGATGTTTCAGGTGATGTGTTGTTTCTGATTGTATGGGTGAAATTCAAACTGTTAGAGAAAAAAAAACATGAATTTGTGAAATTTATGGAAAGAATAAAAATTCAGGATAATAGTTGCACRAAGACTGATATAAGAGCATTTCTACCGATTTGTAGCTGCTTGTATGTTCAGTTAGAGTAGAAGTTATGGCGCTATTTACAATTACTTTTCCTCCTTATTACTAGCACAGGTTTGRCTTTAACTTTCTCAGCAAACTTATGGTCATGCAATGTCTATCCCTAGAAACCATTTCTACTACTAGTTTAATTAGATGTATTTTGAGCAATTGTAATAGATAATAATCTGGACATAGCTGTGGAACTGAACAGTTATCTATACTAGATTTCTAACTCCAATACAGTTGTGAAAACTTTATTAAGATCTCAAGAGTTATACCCCTACAGAAAAAAAAGAATTACCTAGGTTACTGTTAACATAAATTTAGGATGCCCTGAAGATCCAGGATTATGTACCAAGCAGATATCCATCTCATAGCTGACTGTAACATAATATGTCAKAGACTTGCTTTCTGAGTTCGAAGAGAGGATGGATTTCATTACAWATGTCCAGAAATCCAGCTTATGATGTTTTTGCAACACAACTAACTTGAATAAATTAAAGGCTTGAAATATAATGTGCTTTGGTGGATGTAAACCTTTTGGAAACAAACTCCAAGTGTGCTCAGTGATACTGTGAAATCTGGGGGCTTGGGTCACCTCCACCCTGACTTTCACTAGCAGGCACTTCACAAGCTGTTTCTTCTGTTTATTTACTTGGGTAAATCTCATCATGACAGTGAATGGTGGTAAGAGAGAAGTCATGTGTACTCATGTTTTCATTGGATCCTTAGTATTTGAGATGTGAGGGTGTAGGCAACTTACACATTACAGAAATTATTAGTTGTGTATAGTTTTTGGTGGACAAAATTCTACTTGTCTTGACCTGAGCCTTTATTCTCACGTGTCCCAAAGAAGGCATACAGTTTTCCACCAGTGTGACTCAAGTCACACACATCCCATACATCTTTTGCCTCTTCAGACTGTCAGTACCAACTGGCTTCCTGAGGGACAACCTGGTGGCTGAAACATTTGTTTCTCCCTGGGCCAACAGGTATTCATGGAGATCTTTTGAACTTCAACTCCTAGCTCTACCAGTGACCAAAGCAGGCTGTATGTGATTAAACGGGGTCATGTTTCAGATAATTCTCCCTCAGAGCCATGCCCTGACAGATAAAATCYATATGCAGCAGGGATCCAAGAACAGTCCTTGGTCAGCATGCCCACCTGTGTTTTAATTCTCTACAGGAGATCAAATAAGATTGGTTAATGTGCCTGAGGTTTTTTTAAGGAGTGCTCTTTCCAGTGCTAAGGCTTCTATTTATTCTCAACATTCTTTAGCCCTGCATGTTTCTTTGATAGCTTCATATTTGAGATTTGCAAAGGTGAAGATAGTATTCTCAACTAGTTTCTAACCAAAATATTTTAGTAGCAGATATAATGCTTTCAACTGGCTTTTCCTTTGCCATCTATAGGATGCCAGGTGAATTTGGGCCATAGTACTCTATGCTGGTTTAACTGCAGACCCAGACATCCTGCCRTAGGTTTCCTCCACTGCCTTTTGTCAAACACATCTTGAGCCAACAGAATAGGCTTACGGAGTGACTGAACACCTCCACATTAACACATGTCAGTAGTATTTCTCCTTTGACCAGTTTTGTCTTTCAGGAACCAGATGTAGCCTCCAGGATAGTGAAAAAAAATGAGCATCACCATCCCATTTACTCATTTCATCATCACATATTGGCTTTGGGAAAACAAGCCCATTTGACTAGTTTCCATAGGCTCTGAGTCTGGGAATAGGTTCAGTTCTCTTATGCATGGTTTATCCTTTCCCATCTTAGTCTTCATCCTTCATAATTATGTTTTTGCTCTCTATAAATAAGACTCAAAGTCTYTTTTGTCCAGTTGATTTGGATATTTTCTTATGTATTTTTCTGCTAATAGTTTTACAGAATCATAAGATCTCTTCTACTATCCACTTAGATATCTCTCAAGAAATTGCCTTAGTGAAATTAATGTCCTTAATTAGGCCAGCTAGTTTGGAAAGCGTTAGTGACATTGAAACGGGGTGTTTCTGACTGATTATGTTAGTTAGGTCAATTTAGGAAGCAAAAGCCATATGAAACCACAGTGTGTGTTGGTGGAAGGTAACTGAGGAGTGGGGAAGTATTTAAATTTGCCTGATAATAGTTCAATTGCTGGGTGTGCTGACATGCTGTTGTGCTTTGGCGGTATTAAATTGATTAATCACTTTGGAGAATCTATCATCAAATGGAAACAGTCTAGTAATAGTTCTTCCTTCAGCTTGTTAGTTGCAGATGAACCAGTTGTTTTGTTCTTCCTTTCTACTAGCATTTAAAGATCAGATAAACTGTACCTAGACTAGTCACCTTCGCCAATGTATTATTTTGGATTTCTCAATAGTACCATAATGCTTCTTAATGTTTTTGATACTGTTTTCATTTTACTAGATACATAGGCTCCTCCTCCATCTTATCCYATGTACTCCCCTTCTTTCTATATTTGCATTATGCCTTTATTCATTTGTGTGCCAAAGAAAGCCAGCACACTAAACACTGTAATGCCATGGTCTCAAGATCTTCCTTTTAAATATAGCTCAGCCATAGTGTCCTCTTTGAGCATTGACTTTAGCCAAGCTTCTTCCTAATTTTAGTAAACATAGACTATTTCTTTTCAAAACAGAGCAGCTTCCTGATTTGTAAACTATTCTGCAACTGTTACTGAATTTGTACAAGCAATTCCCATACTGTTTCATCCTCCTTGCTCAATACACTGTCTTTTAGCCAACAAATCTTTTCTGAACAAATGCTTTGGTGATTTAAGTCAGCAGAGTTCAGCACATGTCTTTGCTACTGCTGCTGCACAGACAYTTCCATACCAAACTCGGCCACAACGAGCAGTGCAGCCTTCCCCTAACCTGCACCACTTGCAGCCCTGCTGCAGGACGCACTGGTGGCATCAGTTCTGCTGGCCCCAGGGCCAGGAGGAGATGGGTCTTCTTCTCCTTGCTGCCTTTCAATGTACACAGCATATCTGACTCCCTTTATAAAACCTAAGTGTATCCAAGCAGAGGGCTTTTACTATTACCTCTAGCTGCATCATCCCTGCATCCTTCCAAGCASGGAGGTGCGTCTTTCCCACCTGCCCATCCTCTCTCATGCCAAGCAATCTCAGTGCCGCAGGCAGCAGCAGATAGGTGAGAGCCTCGCTGCTGTTCATAGCAAAAGAAGCAAGAAGACGCTTCTGGAGCATGGTGCCCGGACTGCCTGGAAAATTTGGGAAGCAGAAGACAAAGTAGCCTGCACCCTTGTACCATCTTCCTGTGCCAAATGAGACAGGCTAAACACCATCTTTGTGGCAAAGCATCTGCTTTGACTGCATGCAAATACAGCTAGAAACTCATTTTCAGATCATTCAACATCGAGGGAAGCGAGAAAAGAGGTTCCTTTTTTATCCTAAACATACCTAGGAGATAAAAGCAAGGCATTGTCTGTTCAAAGAGAGCTAAAGCAACACACTACATATTACTGTACGAGGCGGGCTCACAAGCAGTTATAAATTCTCAAACAACCTGGCAAGGTTTATTTTGAAGATTGAAAGCTCCTCTACCCAGAGAGTGCTCTTCTCCCTTCTCTAAGAGGATTTCTTAAAAAAAAAAAAAAGAAAAAAAAAAAAAAAAAAAAGAAACTTGACGAGAGCAGCTGTCAGATAATGTAACACACAGCCCCACTGTAAGAATAGGTCCATTAGCCCTGGTAAAACCGCAGTCCTATGAATGAAACTGTCCCAGGGACTCCACAGCGCAAGGCTGCATATTGAGGAAGCTCAAAAGCGAGTCAAAACAAAACCAAGTGTAGCAGGAAAAGCAACGCAGACGCGTCTAAGGGCTGCCCCCGTGGCTCAACCCGCGGCAGCCCTAACGCCACCACACACAATTGCCTGTGAAGTTCACAAAGGAGCCAGATGCTCCTGTTGGAATTATACCTTCCATGGAKCAACATGGGAAACCTGCCACTATCCTCCCTAACAGGAGGGGAATTGATATCATTTTCTTGTCTAAAATAGTATCTTTTCACTGAGCTGGCTAAAGAAAGAACAAGAGCTGTTTGCTTTATTTATATTTCCAAGCATGTCACCCCCACAAAAGATCCTTATTTCGTTCTACTTTCATGTGACCCTGGAAACAAATATCTGGTGGATACGATCAGTCTGGCTYCGCATCTCCAAACAAGGCGAGGGAGCTGGTGGCAAATGTGATTCTTCTGTTGCTCTGAGYTAATAGATATTAGGAAGAAAAATGCAATTCTTGACTGGCTTAACTTTTCATTCACATCATGCTTTTTATATCCACAAAGCTCAACAAGGCAGTGAATATCATTGGCCTGTTTTAGAGACGGGAAGTCAAGATGGAGGGAAATGACTTGCCTAAGGTCACACCACAAACAGGCCTGCCGGATGGCGAAGCTGAACCTCAGCCCCTTCCCACAACCGCTGGGCCACATCACCTCTTGTATTTTCACGGTATCTTAAGGGTTGATCAGAACTTAAGTTGGTAGAGGGGCCTGCCTGGATCAGGTTATAGTTTCATACCTTGTCCTAGTTCCTCAATTAATTGTTCCAATCGTTACTTCACAGTTAAATATATATTGACTCCTTTTTCATTGTAGACTTGGAGCCAAGTATGATTCAGAAAAATAATCTACTGTGACTTCCTCCTGAAATTTGCCACCCAACTAAATTGTAAACGTCACAGCTCAACTCCCAGTTCATAACACAAGGAAGCAGACTAGCTTAGTAATAGCAGGTGGTTTTCTTCTCCATTTTTTAATTTTAACATAGGGCTATTTTAATAAAGCATGTTACAGCTCGCAGAACTGCATTTTCTGCAGCCATGTTGCTCAAATTTAAGGATGAGTATGGAAAGAGTTGTTGCCAGCCCCTCYACAGTATAAATCAGCCTCACCTTCTCAGAGACAGGAAAGGCAAATGAGCTTGAGATTAGCCTAGGAAATTTAACTGGAATAATAAAAAAAATCCAATGCAAAACTCAGACTTATACACTCTAATTCACATAGGAAAGGGAATTTTTGGCACAACCTCATTTCAATTCTTCTTTACATTCTTAATGATTTTTCAAGCTCAAAGATGTTCACTAGAGGAAAAGTCAGTAGTCAGTAAGTATAATATCTCCCATATAGTGTGCTTTGTGCATGTCCTAACTATAGATTCAATTGCATCTACCTCATCTCTGTGTATAATTTAATAGATATTAATGACAGCGTCACTTTATTAGCTCTGTTACGTGCTTTAACAATTACTGTAACTCAGGAGGGTTTATAACTGCTTGCTCTGATACACAACTGCATCTTGCCTTCCAATGGGCTTTACACTTGCCAGAACTGCAGTTAATTCTCAAAATGTGAATGAGACATTAACTGTCCAATTACAAGTCCTGAAATAACTGCATGAAATGTTAATTGTGTCTTGACAAACATATAAATGTTTGATGAAGTAACAATGAGATTTTGATGAAAAACATTGATGAATATATAGAAATTAAAAAAAAAGAGCAAAATAAAACATATGGCCATCCACCATTGCTATGGATGTTTATCTCACATTGGGTTTATTTTTGTGATTCTTTTGTATTCATACTGTAGTGTTTTCTTGTGCTATCAATAGTGAATCTAATGTTTTAGAAGCTAAACAAATGCTAAAATCTGAACTGGTTTCAGTAGAAATATATTTGAACTTGTCAGATTTGACCTCAGATGGTCATTACCTTCCAAATTATATGTCTGAAAAAAATTAATCCCTAAATTTAGATTGAAATTTATGAGGAAAAAAATCTCTTACAGTTTTTCATTCAATGTCTCTACATTAATAAGCTTCTAATAATTTGAAAGACTATTGCTGGTGCTCTTGTATGAACAGAAATTGCTCACTCTCAGTTGATCATTTAWTTTTTTCAAATTTTTATTTTCAAAAAAGCTGTGGAGAAATTTACTTGGAAAGGTATTGTGTAAGGAAAACAGCGTATTGGCACTTATAAGAACAAAAAGCTTTCAGTCAAGMTTCATATGTGTTGGGAAGGATCTTTGTTAATTGGAAACAAATCCAGAAAATTACAGCTGAATTTAAGAGAGTCGTGCAACTGCTTTTCATTTCAAAGTCTGTTGGTAATTACAACGTAACTGCAGTTCAGTTGTAAGGGAGGGACAGAAAAACAGTTTGACTGGTGAATAGTGGATACATAGGTAGACAGATATCTAGAAATGGGGAAGTTATCCCCGGCGGAGGTAAACAGGAGCAGATCAGAATTCAGGTATTTCAACAGAAGCTACACTGCACTCATCCATGCTATGTTTAATCTTCTTTAGTAGTTGCTAATGATTTCTGTACAAAAAAAAACTTATCCCTTATTAATTTACTAAGTGGTCTGCCATATTTTGCACATAATGCAAAAAGAGCCTGTTGTAGATGACTTTTTATTTGTATTTTTCTGCTCAGTCGTTTTTCTTAATGTGACGTAGAGGGGTGTGCGTGTGCGTGTGCGTGTCCGTGCACGAGAGTGTTTGTGCGACGGAGAGAGCACCACCGAGGCAGCGGCAGCCCGTGGCACAAACACGGCGCCGACACCGCTGACTGCGAGCTCTTCTTCTGCTCTCCCAGCCATTATTTACCTACCTCTACCAAAGTAACGCAAGTTTATGCAGTTTCGTAGGCTCCCGTTCACATTCTATATTAACTTAGCATTTTATCGATCATTTGGGAGCAGAATGAATGCTAATCATTAAATTTTATATGGAGGTTTCTATTATGTGAAGTCCTATAACACATGTGCTGAGTTAAGGGATGTTGCCTATGTAAATGAAAGATAATTCCACATTAAAAAGACATTTTCTGGAGCATCTTTATTCAGTTACATTTCAGCTGATCTAAAGGACTCCTATCAGCACTAACGCAGAGGGGTAAAGCTCAGGAATGTAAGTGTAGATAATAGTTTGCTAGGCCAGGATACTATTTCCCTGCAATGGATTTCAGAGACTTACTGTGCATACTGGTTCTGGCATTTGAAACTCCAGACTTAGCTGGGGGATGGGGAAAGTCAGAGGAATACAGCATTTAATATGAACAAAACATTATTTATGAAAGGAAAATTCCTTTTTGTTTCCATGTGCCATCCAGTCAGCATTTTTTGAGCCTTTACTGACGTTCTCACACAACCAAAGTGACTCTCGAAAATACACCATTACAACTTAATATATCCAGTATGTAATTTGTACTTAGCAGAAAGATATTTAGGGCCATTTGCCTCAGCCATAAGACTTTCAGCTGCACAGTGGGAGGTAGTGCTTCAATGAAACCTTTGTTTTTAATCTTCTGATACAGTCGCTAAGGCAGTTGGCTGGCTTTAAAATGACATCAGTCTTCTTTTTAATCTCGGGTTTGCAAGCAGTAGTTAGGGGCATCCACCAAAGCATATCATTTTATGGGCGAAACTGCCGCCCTTTTTCCCTCTGTTGTATAGGAAGCACTGAAATCAATGCTTAAAAACAAGGAAGGAAAAGTAAGAAAAAAATTGCCCCAGAAGCACACATATTCCTGGAGACCTGCTCTCAGCCTCACTGTACAGTGCGGCACAATTCAGTCACGTTTGCTTGGCTTCCTCTTCCTAAAATTAGATTATGGTTCCCCAAGCGAGCACAATGATACCGAAACTGGGCAACCCCGGACTTTAATCACTTCAAAGCAGCCCCCTGTTTCCAGTGAACATCAAGCGCCCGGCGCAKCGCTGCAGAAAGCGCGTTTCTCCGCGTGGCGAGTTGGGTGGCGGCGGGGCCATAACGTAGAACTGTTGCCTAGTGTTCCCCTAAGCTCTGCCCTCCTCTGAAAAAAAATCCCTCATAATTCAGGCAACAGCTGGAAAGCTTAGCTTAATGGTCTGTGCTTAAATGTGGAAGGTCACAGGGTGCTGATCTAAGGAGCGGAGAAGTCTTGCTCAGCCGACTGTTGACACTTAGTAAACGGAGGAGGAGGGGACCGTGTGTGCATCTGAGAAAGCCATACCCCAGCCGGCAAAGAATAGGAAGCAACTTCTATTCAGGATTTGCAGGGGTCCTGGACCCAGTGGGGAAAAGCAACAAGGCCCTTCACTGCCTCTAAGTTACCTTGTATTATAACAGGATTAAAGTACATTTAGCTTCTCTATTAGCATACTTTAGCTCCATTTAGGCTTACTTGATGTTTCCGATGGCCTTTGATCAGCCTTGCATGGTGATGGTCAGCTTCAGGACACAGCAGTCAAAAAGCGAGACTGTGAAATTATCCTGATGTTGAATCTCACAGGAGATATTTCTGGCCGTTTGCATTCACTCATCCCCAATATTCTAGTTTCTCTCGCTCGCTCGCTCTCCCCCTCGCTCAAGAAAATAATTTACACATTGTTGAAAAAGGAGAGGAGAGMGGGAGAGAGAGAAAGAGAGAGATATTAAAAGAAAAAGGTAGCTTAGTGACCAGCAATAATTAGCTCCTTGTTTGAAATCAATGCTGGCTTGTGTGCTGGTGCTGAAGCATCTATGAAAAATACTATAATTTCTACAGTGCCTGGCTTTTTATTGCTTACATTTGCATATAAATTAAATCCATATTGTAGCTTTAAGGCAAGCTGGGCTTAGAACGCCGTACAGCTCAGGGTCCTATTGTTTTACATCTACTTTCTATACTGTGGTTAAATGAAAAGGGAGGAGAAAGTAAAGGAGGGAGAAAGTCAGCTTTGTAGCATTTTTAATTGCCTCTCTGCCAATTATGGCCAAATTAATATTTAAACTTTGTAGTGCTTTGAGAAATTGTTTACGAAATCCACTTCCTCGTGTTCAGTGCTCCCTGTGCCTACAGCAATATCTATATTGGAATCTTTTGTTGAAGAAAATGAAAAATAATTACAGATAAATTCTATTTTCTTTTAAAATATTTTACAGAAAGTAATGCTGCTAAATCAATTGTAAATATTTCAAACATAGGCATGATCGCTATTCCAAAAAATTTTTTCAACTGATTCAGTTTATGTGCATGAAAAGATTCTGTACTATACAGCTCACTTGATCTTATTTTTGTCTCCCTYTTCCCAAACCCTCTTTGCTTTATGTTGTAGTCTCTGCTAGAACGACTTCAGGTTGGCCTTTCTGAGTTTCTGTTTGCGCGCGGCTCAGAAATCCGCAGGCTGCTAATGCTAGCACATCAGGACAGAGCCTGGGAAGACACGAGACATTTGCAAAGATGAGTAACAAGAAGCAAATGGCGCCTCAAAGTCTCCGTTTAAAAATTCTTTAATGAGATACAGTACTTTTTTTTTATTTTTTCATTCTTTTCTTGGGCTAATGCCTAGTATGTACCAACCACTGGGCCACATTTTTAGGAAACATCTAAATCAAAACTCAGAAGATTACACAGGGACATAAGAAAATCTTAGATGGCAGGRGGCCAGGAAGCCAGCTAGGCCTACRCTTTCCTAGAGTTAACAGTTGTTCTCCATAATATAATATTTTTCTTCCCCTCTCTCTCCATATGCTTCTTGCTCTATTTGAAATCTGGTCAGGTTGGTTGCTTCTAGAGCAGCATCTGGTGGCTTATAATATATACCCTCTGGAAAAAAAATGTATTACATTTGTACAGTGCAAGACCTCACTGGAGTCATGTCCCTCGTTCTCATCTTTGACATTAGCTCTAATAACTGCAGCATTGCTCCCTGCRATTCCCCCCAGAGTTCTCTGCAGCTCAGTGAGGTCCCCTCTTAATCTTTTCTCTTTTCGAGGGATACAGACCTAGTTTCACTAACCATTTTGGAGCCTCCAATCTCAAAGTCATTATGGGACTTTGTTGTACTATTTCCATTTCTGTGATATTCCTTCTGTAATTAGGTAATCAAGACTGTACATCTTTCCCATGTGGCCCTTCGAGGTCGTTTTTATTTATCAGCTTATTTGTATCTTATTAGGCATTTTTAAAATAATGGTTGTAATACTATTAACTGGGCACATTGGTAGTCTATCTACTTTCTATAGTAATTTCCTTTTTCCTCTTTCCCATCATCCACTTTCTTGTTCTATCTAAAACTTGCATCTATTGGTATTAACAACTGATGTTTCAGTTGCCTATATGCATGCTAAATTTTATGCCCAATAATAGTCTCCTACAGAAGCCAATGAGAGCATCTCGTGAGCTTACACTTAGGTGAAGACGTTGGTGGGGCTTGTTCTTAACATGAGTTCTAGGTGGAGATTGTCTCCTGTTATTTGATTAGATGATACTTCCCTCAGAGAAGTCCTGCTGCTGCTTGTGTATGTCAGCTCTACTGTAATAGTGTTGTTGGATAACTGATTTCATACGCAGAAGGACTTGGCTTACCATGTCTACATTAGTACTAAATTTTTTTCCCAGTCTATCACCTTGGCTGTGCAAGAGAAATCTCGCTTATCATTTCCACTGCAGGAAAATAATTGTCTTCAACTCATAGATTTCCATCTGTACATTCAGAGCTTTCTTATCAGCTATAAAACAACCCTCTTAAGCCTGGTCTCTCTTTACTCTTCTGAGAAGTACAGCTAATTGCTGAGATAAAGCTCCATTTGTGGTTTTTACCTATCAAAATGATTGCCATCTTTTGTTTTGCCATAAGCCCCTGCCTGATTGCCTCATGGGCCTTGCCTTTACTTGAGAGCACTTGGGGTCAAGCTCAAGCTCTAACCTTACTTTATAACATTTCTTCCTTATGTTTGCTCAAGRCTGTTAATATAGTAACTGCCGTGTTCTCATTTCTGAGGTGGCTATATGGTTCCTGGTAGGCTCATTTCGGTGACATATTGATACAGGATCATTCTGGGCCACATTCAGCCCCCATGTCACCCAACTGGCTGCAGTACATAGCCCTAAGATAAAATAAGGTTTGAATTCCCTAGTGCCTTCCCACTGGAGATCCTGACGTGTTCCACAGACGGGGATATATTCTGCTCACAAGAAGCCTGGGGATAGATAAGGAATTGTATACGGGGCCATTACACAGCTGGAGGAAAAGAAAACAGAATAAGACTAAGGGGAACAGGATGAGAGGAAGCRACACTGCACTGTCCTCAAAGGAAAGCTAGCATCTGCCAAGCACCTCAATCCAGGACACAATTTTCTTGACATCCCATGACAACCTTTTGTTTGCCACCCAAGGTTGCCTGTTACAGAGTTAATTCTTTACCCTTGTGTATTGTATTAATGGACCTTGTAGTTTAGTATTGCCAAGCTGTAAGTCTGTGCAGGTACTGTAACCAAATATTTGAGATAATTTATCTGTCTTTTTCCATATCAACCTATTTATCTATTTTTTATAAATTCCTGCTTTTATGCTTGATGCAAGGCCCATCATATTAATGCAAAAGTCACTGTGAAAAATGGAGTTTTATTAAACTTTTTTAGTGGATTGATGGTCTCTTTAAATTACGTGAGTTCAAGCCTTTTTCTCACTATTTCCAAAAAGGGTTAGTGAATAAGAGAAATAAGGACTCTTGGCAGTGCTGATGTAACCTTCAACCATAACTAAGCACGGCTTATTCGGGGCTTGAAAAAGTCTGGTTCCTTGTTTGCCATTATCTTTGCTCGTCTCCTGTTTCACCTGCCTGCTCACAGCGCGCTAGTTCTGAGCACGGGAGCTMCATGTTTTGCCATACAACCTGAAGGAGGAGCTGTGCAAAACTACCCATTCTTGTGAGATTTTCAGTCTACACCTGTTGACCCAGGAGATTTAAGCAACACAAACAGACAGCTGCACTTTACAAGGACAAAATAAATTGAGTCCAAACTCTGCAGCATTTTCTATTCCCTCTGAGTGACTTTCTTCAATGTTTGTTAGTCCTTCACATTTTAGCTTTGTGTGTTGCAAACCCCATCTTCTGGCAGTTTATCAGGTGTCTCCAGTATTAGTTTCAAAATAGATATTAAATACAGCTCTTGCACCTTGTAGCTGCAATGATTTTCAAATGTACTGAACAGCTTTTCTGCTTTTCAGCCGTCAAAGATTATACACTGAGAATAAATTACTCAGCTGGGTGCATTGTTTGCAGGCAAACCCAGGATGTGACAGTATCAGTAGTCCCTGTGTTTAAAAGCATGTAAAACACTTTCTCTTCTTCTATGCTTTCCATTGCAATTCTGGAAACACTGGCTAAGCTAAGTTCTCTGCACAAATAAGGTCTGGTTGCTGGCAAGCACGTCTTTGAGGTCTCGCCRTTGTCAGCCCAATTTCTAATCCTTCGTGAAGAGGATGAGCCCAGACCTGCGCCAGATTTTGGATGCAATAACGCATTGGGGGGGGGGGCTGCAGAGCTGCCGAAGGAGGCTGAGCTCCCCCTCGCCGTCTCCCCACACAGGACTCCTGCAGCGCTCCGGCGCAGCCCCGTGTGCTCCTGCTTTGCTGCGCTGGCAGCACATGTGGCTTCATGGAAGCAGGTCCCTCTTGCTACTGTCTGGCAGCATCAAGCGAGCYTCGCTGAGGTGCAAGTGCTCTGTCTCGTCTCAGTCCTCTGCCAACATCTGGCCCTGCTGCCATTCGGACGTAGCTGGACAAGCAATTCTCTCATTGCTCCAGAGCATGGATGCCATTTAAAAGGTCTCTTGCTTCCATCTGGACTGGCTTCCAACAGGAATTTTCTGATTTTTTTTTTCTTTTTCTTTTTCTTAAGAAAAGATATGCTTGAAGTGATAAACATTTACAGCATCAGCCAGCTTTCTGAGGTTTGTCTAACTTATTTTGTCTCATTTATTTAAACTTCTTATTACTAGACTTCATTTCCAATGGTTCCCACAGCATCAGTGTATCACATCCTTYGAGGACAGCATCACATTTCCCCAGACTTGCTGAATTCTATAAGAATGTATTCACAGACCTTTCACCAAACTAGAAACCAGACTAGAATTTGTTTTACTGATTGTCTTTCCTTTCCACAACCCATATTTCTTAAAAGATATTCATAAAAATGTTCATGAATGGTGAACTTGGCCTTAAAATCGTAATCAGTTTAGTCAAGAGCTGAAATTTGTTTGGGACCGAAGCAGCAATAGCTCACAAGTACTATATCAGCTTGTTGAGGAACAAAAATGGTATCTGAATTGGCATTACTGGTCACAAAATATCTCACATATCTTCAACCAATTAAAATTTAGACTCTAGATCTTCAAGTGTTCTTCTATAGGGGATAGAAAGAGATAGATACTTCCAAAGGGAATTCACTCCTTCCTCATCCTCATAGGATGAAGCACCTTTCTGAGACAYGTATTTCTCTCCATCTGGCAGCGAAAGGAGCTCAGAAGAATAATTTAGTTATACTCCTAACTCTTAGCTAGCTACAGCAAATATCTTGCCATGGATGACTGACAAATAATCCGTAATTCAAATATGTTTGCAGAAACAATTTGTCTAAGCATTTTGACAGAATATATTTGAAGGGGAAAAAATCTGCTTGCAGAAAAACTGCAAGCATAAAAGATGACTAAATTCCTTTAATTAAAAAATCAGTGTAAATAGTGCTTTTGCTAATATTAAGTATGTTTGTGAAGCAGAAATAGTTTAAATCAAACCTTACATATTATAAATACAGGGACAGGCTTCTTGCTGTGCATATGATGCCTTCATTATTGCTAAATGTAATGCTAATCTGCCTTCGTCTTTGACCAGTAAGGATTGGAGAACTTTTATTTTTAACCTTTATTCTTAGAGTCAAGAAACAAGTTTTTTCTTCCCTGTTTTGCTTTGTTTCTGGATATTTCATGAATCCTTTGGATTGCCTTGATTCTGCCTCATAAACATGACAATCTTGCAGGGTAAACCAGGGATAGAGGCTGCATGTTCATTTGTTCTTGTCCTCTCATATAATAGCTCTGATCCCCAGTTATTTTATCATCTGCTCCAGATTAGAAGTGGAAACAACTGTCTGACATGACGTGCTGCACTTCATCTGGTAGATCAGGCATACAGATAAAAAAAATCGTTTTCTTCCAAAAAAAAAGTTTTCTCTCCATAGGCTGCTTTCTGAATTTCTTGAGGACACAAACTCTTCTTCTAGGTCTTTCATGTCTGCATTGCTCAATGGTAACTACAGCTTCTTGGAGAGGGGTCAGAACATTTTAAAGGGAAAGAAATGCAAATACCCACTGATAGTTTGCCCTATTCTAGTTGTTGCCCTTGTAGTTCAGCCTAAGTAGAGACCAGTATTCCATCACTGTCATGCAAATGCATTAACCTGTCTCAAATGTAAAGTAAAGGGAGACCCATGATAGGATTGTGGCTTCAGCATTCTGTATCAGTTTATTCTGAATATTGGAGATGTAAAGAGTGAAATCTCTCGAAATAAAGACAGTCAAGAAGAGAGAGTCCCAAGAGATGGTTCAAAAATAGATGCTGTCACTTTTATTAGCAAAGTACAGAAGCAAAGGGGAAAAAACAAGTTTAGAAAAATCATTCAGTTTGTCAAACACTGCAGAGAAACTTGCTAAGAGAGTCCTAAGCTTAAATTACAGAGCATGGTTTAAGATATTTGGGAATCGTACATGACAGAACAAATTCTCTTTCCCATACTAATGGCTGTTTCTGTCTGTCTGTCAGCTCAGAGTTCAATCACGTATTCACAAATAAAGTATGGGTCAAGTCCTAGAGTGTCTGTGTCTTATAGTCTTATTCTTGGCTGACAAGTGCTACATCTAAATCAGCGTATAGCATTAAGTTATAGCCTGAAAGCAGACTAGAGTGGCAAAACCAGTTCAGATGACAAATGCTTCTGCCTCCCCCCAGCCCTCAACCTCACTTTGGCCATTGCTGCTTTAAGACACAACTTCCAGCATCACTTATCTAATTCTAATTCTACAAAGTGAGCATAGCTCAATAATAATACCTTATTGACCATGTTTGGGCAAGTTCCTATCTGCTCTGGGTAAAAAGATTACACACCAGTAATAGAATTTTATTCAGAGCAAAGATATCCTAGTATAATAAGACCATATTGCTTCACATAATTACAATTCATGCATCCAGAGACAGCTGTCTGTCAGATATATTGTATTAGCTGGCTTTGATTTCTATAATGAGTTTTATTAGTATATTTATGAGGAAGCAGTTATGAATAAGTTATTATGCATCCAGAACCAGCATCTGGGATCTTCTAAATCTTGCGGAGAAGCCAAAGTCTGAATTGTCTCAGAGTCTGAAATACGCTCTGTGTCCAAAAGATGATCCATGCAGACTTGTTTCATAATACACTGGTGAGACACTGTCAGCACTACCCACTGTTTTCCTTCACAACCATAAAATAATTGGATTTTTGAAAACAAAAAAATCTAAACAAAATTTGAAAAACATAAAGTGAAAAGAAGGTCAAAGCTTAACCTATTATTGATATCAGCTTGATGGGGCACAAAAGGATCTTTCTTCAAATACAAGAACTGATACTATTTGTCCTTATTTCCCAGGTACAAGAGAATCAGGCTATGCTAGATGCAGTACACTGACTTTAGCGAGTTTTGAGGGAGGATGCTTCTAGCAAAAATGTTSGAAAATAATGGAAACAGGAGATCAAGTGAAATGAAAGCCACTGAAATAACTGTTTATAAGGAAAAATAACATCAGGCAGTGTTGCAGTTAAATGATACACAACAAAGTAAAAAAGGATGAGCAGTAACTCTCAGCAGCTCTGGAGATATATATCATTAGAAATCACTTTCTATAAGGCCAGTACGTACAGGCAAAAGTATTACAAAGTCCCTAAAATAGTTAACTATAACTAACAGTTTGAAGTCTCACTTCAGGCAGCCAATTTTGAAAATTGTCCTTTAACAGGCAGCCTCAGGGCTGTTCCCACGGACGTTTGTAACCCCCCCATACCCCTCCTCAAAGATTTCAAGCAGCCGCTTTCTGCAAGGCCAGGCCTTCTACCCCAGTGTCCCACCGTTCTTTGAGCCATGCTCAGACCATCCATAATAAAATCATAGTAAACTGGGAGATTCAGACAACTGAAGGCRACTGTTGACAGACCTAGGGGAAGATTAATGGTCGTGCCAGCATTTCCYGGTTAAGAATTGTTAAGATTTCCTGATGCCCAATTGTACCTCAATAAAGAGCTTTGCCTGAGTACATCAGATCACCTTAGCTACAAGCTGAAACACCTGATCTCTCACATAGCTGAAGTCTGGTGCACTCACCACCTCCCTGCAGCTTTTAAAACCACCAGCAGCAGTCAGTGCAGGTACTTCTTGCATGAGAACACTGTTTAATACATAGGCCAGCATAGCACAGACTCTTCACAAACCCTGAATAGTTTAGGCTGATCCCCATACAAAATAACAAATTTCAAGGGGACAGAGACATGAGTAGTCAAGGTCTGTAGGCAAAAGAAAAGCATGCAACCTCCTCGCCATGCACAAATGATAAGAACAGTCGGCTACTGCAAACCACAGCCCCCATCAGCACATCCTGGGCAGTCCAACATAAGCAAGAAAAAAGACCAGGTAAAAGTCCTCAGTTGAGCTGTGAAGCTGATCAACCTCTCTTGGATCTACCCTCACTAGCAGCTCCATCAAGCACTTCTAAAACCTATATCTGTGTATCTAACCCCTTGTTTCACTGGCATTAGCTGATTATGTTCATTGTGGTGGTAGCGAAGGGTCAAGTGACCAGTGTGATGTTTAGATCTCAGAACTGTCCTCTGAAGTTCTGAGCAAAAATGTCATGTCGTGCTGACAGAGGAAGAGTTCAGCACAGATGAATAGGTTGGTTTCACCAGTCAAGTTCACCTATTGCCTAGCTGCCAGGTTAGTCTATTGGTGGAAACAAGAAACACAGCAGAGCCAAAAGTGATCCCATTTTTTTACTGCAGTCTTCTCAAAAGTCTTCCTTCAAGCTGAGAATATTCAAGGAGGTGAGAAAAGGTGATTTCTTTAAAAAGACTTTAGGAACTGCTTCTCTGAAAGAATAAGAYGGCATCTGACCCTCACTTAAGAAATCAGTGGCAAGCAGTGGGTCCATCAGGCCACTTACATAGGGCTCAGATGAGGTAGGGATAATATGACTCTCATTCATAGAAAGTAGCCTCAGTATCCCAAGTATTTCCTGACTTCTAGCAAGATGCATGGTGTGAATTTCTAGTAAAGATTGTATTTGACCCTCAAGAACTAATTCCACTTGCAGAAAGAAAGTAAAAATCAGCCTGATTCTGAATGATCTTATCAGGACAGTAATTGGAAAAATCCCCACAGTAAGAGACGCTCAACTGTCACTGTGAGCGAACAGCCTTGATTAGCCAGGTTGTTTACGGCTCCAAACCGTTCAGCTATTCACGACTTTGCTGACACTATGGTGAAGGGCAAGGCAGCCACTCTTGGCCTCGTTCCTAAACACAGCGTATTGTTCCCAGAGCCCTTTATGCTACCATCAGTCCAATTAGGAGCTGGAGTTCCTCCACAAGCGCTCTGTCCTCCCGCCTTGTCAGACAGAGACGACGTGAATACCAGAGAAACCTYTGAGAGGGGGGAAATTGCAGACGAGGGCATTTAGGGATCATAATGCCAATGAGTGGCAAGAACAGATGATTACTGAACTTCATAAATTTTAATCAAAGTATCAGAAGAGCATATTGTCAATGCAAAATTCTTCTAATGGGAGAACAAAATAAACTAGTAGCTTTATGACATCCTTTGATGCCCTAGGATAGCAGGACCCCCAGAGCATCCCACAGTAGTTCGTTAGCRTTGAGACTCCTAACGCCCTTTACTGGATCTGTGTATTGGCTTCTAAAATCCAGCTCCTGAATAGCCAGAAATCTCAGACTGCTTTTTGCCGTGTAATTTCCTCACTTTGGACATTTAATGCTGCACATTTAAAAATAACGCATGTCTTTGCCATAGCGAAGGAAAAAGAATAACGATGTTACCACTTAGCAAAATATTATTAGCATCGGGTCAGGCAAAGATCTCAGTCACTAAATCATCTTTCATATTACTGATCTCTCATAACTATGGAAGAAATATGACTATATTAAAGTTAAAATTAAAGAAAGAAATGATGAAGGTTAGATCCTCTGCTTCTGGGCATGTATTTTACTCAAAATGGAATTTTATGACTCATCCTCTTCTAATCGAGACACTTGAACAGATAAGCATTTCCCATAAGCGGTTATGAAGGGAGCATCTATTGTGTTAGAAAAGTTAAATAACTCCACTGTCTTACAAAGTACGTTATAAAATATATTATATATAATGCTGTATCTGGAGAAAGTTGTCAAGTACCCAACCTAGAATCTAGCACCAGTGAAAACACACCTATCCAACCACCCAGTCCCTGCAGGCTCCTTAGTTTTGCCTCACGGTCCTCTCTCCATTTCCCCCATCCCTAGCAATRTCACCTTGATGTCCATCACTCCCACACTCGGTGTATGCCCCCAGCCCCTACATACCACCCTCTTCCWTCACCCTGGGAAACGCTGCCCAGAAAATCTCCAATTCTCAACATCTACATTCAGCTTTGTGGCAATAAGGAGTGGTGAGATTTGGGTGAATCCCAGATTGAAAACATTGCTTTTGACATCTACATTACAAGAAAGAACATTTGGGTGCTTTAAATAAGCACTTCCGTCAAGAAAGTGCTAAATGACCTATAAAGGGATTTATTTTCCATTTTAATACATTGTAATTCAGTGTGATCTGCATTTGTATTGGACATATTATTAACCAACATATGTTTGTTATCAAAACACTTGGAGCCAAAATTTATCGTTAGCCCACAGAAACCCACTGACTTCAACGAAGCTGAAAGAGAAATTAACTTGCCCTTCTCCTTTTTTTAACCATAAAAGCTCTCAGTCCCCTCAGTGAGGTASGGAATGAGGAACCAAACTGATTATTGTCCCTTAAACCCAGAACACAGCAATACACTTGGAAGAGAAGATGGGAAAGGGAAGGGTTAACCAGGTTTATAATTGTTTCCAGAGAGCAATTATTCAGTCCCTAAAAATGCTGGTAGAAGAACAAGATGGAAAATGAGCATGGTCCCAGCAGATTAATGAGTAATATTTAGGAAAGGATCATAGCAGGTTTTGATCCAAAAGGAAAGGAGAAGAGTATTTTAATGAGATTGGCACTCAGACTATTCAGGCTGATTGGATTTGGGTTTTACTACTTTATCAAAAAATAAGGGATGTTTTTCCATTCTGTACACACTTCTTGCAAAGACAGGGCTCTCTGTTTGCATTCACTTTATCAGAATTTGTGTTTGCAAAGAGGTACACACCCAAGTGTGATGAACCCCGACAGCCTTGCGATACCAGAGCAGGAACATCGCCTGGAACAAGAGCCAGGCAAATAGTTGGGAATGAAACATTTAGCTGATTAACACTGCCAGAGATTTTTTTTTTAAGAGAATGTTATTTTCCTTTCATTTTTCATTCACTCTGCAGCTTTCCTCAGACCAATATCTGCAAATAATCCCTGCTCTCCGGCTGGTTCGGGGGCAGTTCCCCATAAGGAGCTAATATTGGCACGTTGACATTTTAGCTGTTTTYGCTGGCCAAGAGCAGGTGCAGAGCCCGACGCTCCGGAACGGCACCAGTGATCCCTGCAAGGAGACGGCGGCAGCGACGGGGAGGAAGCTGCCCCTGCCTGGCAGTGGGGAGGCTTTTCAGCCTGCCTTCGGACAGAGAGCCCCTGCAACCGGAGGCACGCGCCTTTCACATTGGGTTTGTGTTTAATAAAGTTGTGGCCTCTTGGCTTTCACCACAGCACAGTTTCCAGTTTTATTTCCCAAGGGTTCATAGCAACAGTAACACACAGTAGTTATAATGTGTCATAAAATAAATATTAGCGAAAGCAGACGAGAATCTCAGCCAGTTTGGAATTTGCTTGGGATCACGATTCCTCCAAAGCACAGCTCCAAAAACAAAAGTTGCCTGCTGATGTAGACRCTTTGTTTGTTTTGCTAAGTTTGAGGTTTCTCCATCAGCTGTGCTTACACCACCTGCTCTGGCTCAGTGTCCCAGCTAGCAGAGGTAAGTACTAATACAGCGCTACCTTTCGCACTGCTCTAATCGCCTTGCTCTTCTGCCTGTCAGCAGCGCTTCTGCTGTATTCAAGAGCTTAGTAACTCCACTGTGAGCAAAACAAAATTACTTCTAGACTTAAGCCCAGTGTGCAAGTCTTCTGCCTATAGGGCCAAAAGTTGCAGGGAATATAATGAATGTGCCTCAAATGGTTAAATAGATTAAATACACGAACCAGCACATGCATAAAAACAGAGGGTGTCTGCTTGTGCACACATGTGCATGCATGTCTGCATGTATGTGCACATGCGGGTAGGTGATCACCATGTAACATATTTTGCATTCCTACCTACAGAATTTGCATAGCCCAGAAAAAAGTTCATCAGGAGCCTCTGATTGCCTCCCAAGGATCGCGTTCCTCAGGTTTTAGACTAAGAGCAGTCTCTACTTCTTTTCTGTATGCTTTTCCACTTTCCCAGGACTAATAAACTCACCCACCACAAATTACCCTGGCCTGAAGCTGAGGCAGTGGTAAAACTCCATCCTAGAGCAGTAGTGGTTGTTTTATGTATCAAAATGTCCCGTCTTTGAAGTTGAGCCTTAATAATGTCTTGCAGGGAAGCCCCAGGGCAGTTCCTTTCTCTGCCACAGACTCCTTGTACTACTTTGGGCAAATCATTTAGCTCTCTATTCCTTGGCTCCACAGTTATAAAATGGGAATAATTAAATTCCTCTACTTCATCAAACAGCTGCAGTGATAAATACACTATGAAATGCTCTGAAATKTCTATGATGGAGACGATCTGCTAGATGGGCAGATACAGAGCTAGAAAGGGAAGCCTTTATGGTATTTTTAAGTCCAGAGTACTACTCTAAGTCAGTTGTAAAGTTTACTCACTTTTAAGAAATGGATAAGATCGATTCTTCTATAAAAGCATTACTCAATAAAGCTTTTTTTCTGTTAAAAAAAAAAGTGTAGACTGAATATATGGTACATGTATGATATACAGGTTTGTCRTTACTGCTTGGGATGTCCAGGCCAATAACCCTGATGCTGATAGGGTTTGTATGCTGGATCTGAATAGCTCCAGCGGAGCTGTTTCATTCTGTCAGGTCAGAATTACCCTTCCTCAAAACCTGCAACCCGGACTCCTGTGTCACCTCCCATTACAGATTTATTGTGATTACCGAGAGGAAGAAGCTTTTCCATCCCTGGGGCTGGGGAAGCAAGGCATGAGGTATCTACCTAAACGGCGAGTCTGGGGGAAACTCATAGCGTGTGTCTCTCCTCATCCCTCTGTACCAGCCCTAGCTCCCTCTGGATCCCTTTCTCCACCCGTTGAACCAGCCATAATGTTGGGGCCAACCACGGAAGCAGCAGTTGGGTTTGGTGATGTGCGGGACACCTACATCCTGAGTATCTGCAGGGCTGACGGCATCAGCCAGGGAAGCCGGAGCACCCGGGAGCAGGGTGTCCCGGGACGTTGTTCCTATAGGAGTCCTGCACCCATCAATCTTAGAGCAGTATGCCGTCACGGGTAAACAGCAGCTGTTGCAGCAAGCTCATCGGATAGCATGTACACATGTTAAGGTACCTTTAACACACTTACTAAAACATAYATTTAGCTAGGGAAAATAATCTTGCCCGGCTTGGAAAAGTCATCGTTTGCCTTTATAAATAACTCAAGGAACCCTGTGTGTATCGGAGAAAATGGCAAAACTGTACTTGCTTACACTCCTTCTCCAAAAAGATCGCCAAATAAAATATAAACGCACTAAAACGTTATGAACAGTTTGGTGAAGAAAGTGAAATCTAGTGAAGCCAGTAATTTACATAGCTACTTCTTCCTTGCAATTGCCATAGCTACTTCTTCCTCACAATTGCCATAGCTACTTCTTCCTCGCAACTGCCTACTCTGATTTACACGGTGAAGCTTGTTTTTGAGCTTCTCCCCGAAGAGGAGCAGAGACTGCAAGCTGCTGAATGCAGGGTGCCTTCGCGGGTGGCAAGCCTGGGCGATTTTCACCTTTGAAATGTCCCCTCGAAATGCACCACTTGAGCTCGATAYGCTTGTTCTCCTTCCCACAGTCTTCTTCCAGGTCTTCCCAAGGCAGGAGGGAAAGACAGGCACCCCCAAATCCACATTTCTGTTGTTACAGTGGCCCAGGATAGGGGACGCAGAGGGGTCCCGTGGGGCAGGAAGCGGGACAGAGGACCCCTGTCCCACACAGCCTCCAGAGCCTTTGGCACCCCCCGTCTGCCCAGTGTCCCCAGTGCACCCCGCACTGCATCCCACCGCGGTGGCGGCTGCGCGGCCCCCAGCGCCGTGGGCAGGGGAGGGGGACCGCCAAGCCGCCTCCACCCGTATTCCTGGCATCAGACCTTTTCCCATTAGCCCGCCAAGATTTCAGACTCGCCAGCCCTCACATACGGCGCAGAACACCTTAAGAAGGCACTGAAAATAATTGGATAACATTGCCTTGAAAACACTGCTGCGTACAGTTGAGTGTACGAAAATCCCGAGTATTCTTGAACGCTCTGGGGCAAACCGGCGGCCCCGCGTGCCATGCACAACGCTTGGTGCTACCCCGGTTTCTTATTCATTTCTCCTCTTTAATGCTGAACACTCCGAGGTGGTGCTCTGCCTGCGTGAATTCAAGCGGGTTTGTCTCACAGCGTGCGCGCGTGGCTTAGACGGGCRCATTATGGACACATCTCCACGCCTGGGTCTATTCAGGAGTAGAGACCGCGGGAGAAGAAGTCTGTCTGGACGCGCCTCTACGTGCACGCCTCGAGACTGGGGATCTCGGCAGGCTGCGTGCATCCGGCAGCGTTGCTCTCATTTTACATTCTCTTGGTAGTGATTTTAAGAGCAAATTCTTTGTGACAACTGCTGCTGATTTAAAACTAACGTTTAGCCACTTATGGGTAATTGTATTAGACTAAGAAAACCTGCTGTAAAGCCGACCCAAGTCTGATTTTTAATTTACTGCATCATCAGCTACTTTTATGATACTATTTAATCTGCTGAAATAAAACTATTGCTCTATGAATCTCTCTAACATTCAAGAAAGATTGTTTTCCAGCTGTTCTGCTCTTGGTGGGGAAGAGTTGTTAATTATTATACGAATAATCCCTGTGAATACTTTCATTTATATTTAATTGTCACAATCCCCCGAAAAATGGTGTATTTTCACTATAAACTTCTCCCCATTAAGCACAGGAAGGGAACAGGCGCCTCAGGATGCAACTCCTACCCCGAATTCCTAAAACGCAGCCTGCAACGCCGGGCGATTAGCCGTCCGAGCACTCCCCGCTCATCTTTTTCGGCGCAGGGACGCGCACCCCCCGGAGCCGGGCCCTGCAGCGCCCGCCCGGGCACGCGCAGCGCGGGCTGGCAAGCAGCCGGGACGAGCAAACACCGATCCGGGCGCTCCTCTTCGCGCGTTAACCTCCTGCAGAAACAACGTGAATCCAGGGAGCCTCAAACAGCTTTCTGCCTCTTTTTATATCCRGCTTTGCCGACCTGCCCAGGGCCACGCGCTGCCACGCGCCGGGTAGAGCGGTAACACAGCTGTAGCGCTATGCGTTTGGGATGGGGRAAAAAATTACAGGGAAAAGAAGAATTATATCACACAATAAATATTCTGTCAGGAAAAAATACCAGACCTAGTAAAAAAAATAGATTTTTGTTTATTTGCTACTCCATTTAATAAACAGCAGGCAGTCACGGAGGTTACTTGTGTAAGAAATGGATCTGTTGGTAGAAGAAAACCCCAGGGTGTCACCAAAAATGTGTATCTGTGGCATGTGAGCTGCAGATTTTTAACATTCCCAGGATATTTATAATGTAGCCTTAGGTTTATTTACCCTGATAAATACTAGATTACCTGCCTGCGACAACTGTGGGAGAGGGCTGCTATTGAATCTATTGCAATACGATCAAGGAATGGTTACAAGATAAAGTAAGGTAAAACAAATAATTCTTAATGCTGTGCAACCACCTTTTATTTTATCCAAACAACTTCTCTTCTTGTTATCTCCTTGTGGTCGAACGCCTATTCCCTAGGAGCAGAGGAGAAGTCTCTTTTTACCTCAGTAATTAGCTTGTTTGAAAGCTTCCACAAATTCTTCCTATCATAAATTTTGCATTGCTCTATGCACAATAATGCACATAAAATTAAATAAACAATTTAATTAATTTAATTAAAATTAAATATTAAACATATTGTGTATAAGAAGCCCATGTCTTTGATTTAATTGGGCAGGAGTACCCAAAGCAGTTTGGGTAACAGTGAAAAATAATTAAAAACAACAAGTACGGTAGCCTCTGGGTATGAAGGGTAGTTGGGAGCTTTCTCCTGAGAAAGGTTTATTTAATTAAAACTAAACTAATCTTTGGAAAACACTTGATAAGCATTTCATAATACAAATCATAATCCAAAAATGAAGCTTACACTTTGTCTACATGATACAGGAAAATAATATTAAATAATTCAATTCTGCCATGAGCTACTTTCTTAGCACACGCAGAATAATTCAGCAGACAGCATGTTTACCACCTTCAAATTTTCTGTACCATTTAGTTCATCTAGATAAATATTAGTAAATGATATAAAGGCATAATGGATCCATAAGTTATAAGGCTTAGAATTAATGCTTTATTTAGACTGTTGATTGCTTCTTGTAGATGTAATAACAGACAAGGAAAGCACAGCTAACTTGTTTAGGAGGCAAGCTGTGCCTGCGGTGGCAGGTGAGCCACTTGGCTGTGTTCGTGTTTCAGTGTAAGGTCTGCGCTGCGTTTCTGCTGTATTCTTCAATGCTTTTCATTCATAATAAAGTATATTATTTCCAGGATCTCATACCACTGGAGGAGGAATAGATTATTTATAGGGTGGTGTCTCTATCAATACTTCATGTTGCCAAACGCTAGCATTTCTATACCGTGCAGCGATAATTTCAGCTCCCTAAAAAACTTGGATCCCTCCCAAGGTGGCAAACTCTGCGCCTGGCCATCAAACAGGCTGCTTTGCACAGCCGCTCTCGAGCTGGACTGCAAATGCTGACAGGCTTTATAGGTCATTTCAAAAACAAATGCTTCATTTTAACACCTAGACTGCAGCAGCTACTACAACAAGCTGCTGATGCCAACTGGCTTTTGAAAAAGTGAATGTATCTGAAGAGATCCTAATTGACACTTTCAGGCAAGTGCCCAGCATAACTGAATATTACTCAGGTTTCTGGAGAGTGGTTTTTAAGTGACCATATAATTTAACTGACCTTTGATTATAATTTAAAACGCTACTGTAGAGCCCGGTTCCTCTCCCACTGAATGGCTGCCATCAACAGCAAAATTCCCATTGATGTTAATGAGAAAAGGATCAAGCACTTGCACCATCGGAGCCCATTGAATTACCCAGGTTGCCCTTTTGTGGGAGGTTTTTTTGACACATTCTTGGGAAGATCCTGTTAACTCACTTGCAATTACTTTGGTTCGGATCATACCCTCGGCTTTTTAGCAGAGCGCCCAGGGACGGAGCAGCGGTTCCTGCCCGGCAGAGGTACAATAGGGCCCTTTGCAGGCTGTGGGAATTTCCCGCATGTTGATCGACTTGCTACTGTAAAAGGCCGTAGGCCAAACCCYCCAGTCCTCCCGCAGACAAAAGTCCACGCTGACTTACCGCCATCCCCCCGCAAACGCGCCCCAACGCCGCGGCGCTCGGCCTCAGCAGGGCGCGGGGGTCTCCCCAGACCTCTGCCCTCCTTCCAGCCCCGACGATAACCCGCAGCAAAACCGCGGGTGCCCGGGTGCGGGGTGCTCAGCACCACCTGGACTGGGACAAGGCCGTCTGCAGCCAGGGGTCAGAGCGGGCAGCGACGGGGACGCCGGACGGGGGAGCCACCGGCACGGGGACAAGGCTGCAGCCTGCAAACCCACGCGGCTCCTCGCCTCCGCGCTCCGGCCGTTAGCAACCAAATCCTGCYTTCCATCTCCTCCGGGACAAGACAACCAGTAATTTAGCAGCACCTTAGAGAAGGGTATGCCCATCCAGAAAATAATAGAAATATAACAAAAAAAGTGGGCTGGTTTTTATTTGTTTGCTTTAGCCATATCATAGCTCAGAGCCTCCTTGCCATTGTGGTTCAATATTTACTGATCGAAAATATAGACTAGCTACAAGTCACAGCATTTGCCAGAAAGAACGATTATCATCAGAAAGAAATGGGCATTAAAAGAATAGCTCTTCCATTTCCAGAATATAAAACAGACATTCAGGAGAACAAACAGAGCAGAGCAGAAATGATGGTCATTTGCAAGTAAAATATTACTAAACAATGTAACGTTGGATTAACTGTTTCATGTATTTATTGTAAAAGAATATATAGAACTTTACATGAGAAACTATCGGTACAAGCAAGAAACAACGCAGCCTTTTTAACAGCTTGCTTTTAAGTTAACGCTTCGGCACGTACAGTGCAAGAGCTTGCTCCCGCTGACGCCCATGCAACGGCTCCCGTCAGGTTCGGTGGGGCCAGGACGGGGCCCCACGGTTTTAAACTTTCATCACGTACTGTTCCTTTCAGTGCTCCTATAAACACGCTGATCTCGGTAACGTTAACGTGATCTGGACACGTTTACGGCTGCGGATGTGTAATGCGGCAAGCAGGCACCGCAACACGATTTTTCTTCCCGTACACGTTTAAAACGAAAAGGCAGGAAAAGCRGGGAAGGATAAAGACAACGCAGGCGCCCACGGTGTGCACCCCGCGCRCGGCCCCCGAGCCCCCAGCGCCGACCGCACCGCGCACAACCTGAGCCACTTCACCGCCGGGAAAGCGGGAGCGCCAGCTACTCCGAATTAGGGCGGCTCTGGTGATGGCTTTGTACTCCGAGGACCCGTGGATTTCTGGAAATCGGTGCAGCTCTGACATTTGGCTTTACAGCTTTCTTCCTTCTAGGGCTATTTAAAATATTCACATGATTTCAGTTACTCTGTGGCAAATAATAAATTATGTCGAATGCATAATTAGTTCACTAGTCTTATACAAGCTCAGATATGATGAATTTGATAATCCCCTACMCAAAATATCGCTCAGAGGAAGTGCTTGTGACAGATTTGGTATACAGGGCTACCACAGCACTTGTCTTGGTTTATCCAAAAGTCTTTCTAAAAATACTCGCTATTCAATGCATGCTGAAACAAAACTAGTACAAAGTGAATTCTATTATTTAACTAGATAGTAAAGATTTACCGGTTCAAATGATCGCTGATGTTCAGACACAGCCATGTAAATATTTATTTTTAATTTAACTGAGCAGGGAACTCACCTAACAGGTGACCGTTTACTTGAGGCTTGCACAAAACGGAAGGACCTTTGTAGAAACAGAAAGGTGACAAGAATTGCAGTAATACGGTGGATCACTGCCGTCCTGGCAGCACACCAGCTGCCTTTGGAGGTGAGTACAGCACCGCCACTGCAGATGTGTAAGATAAGGACAGAGAGGTTCATGGCTGGATTAGGGCAACCTTTACGCTGCCTGATGCCAAGGGCTGGGCCCAGCGGGCTCTAGAAGTTGTCTCCAACTCCATCCTCCTTGGTTCTCTGCGTGGGGAATAGCTGTGTTTAGTTTTAGCGCTTGAGCTCTCCTTGCAAGTGCACTCCATCCAAATGGACTCAATGTCTAACACTCTTTGGAATTGCTTGGAGCCAGACTCCGAAGCCCTGATTTACTTTATAGCTTCGTACATACAAATTTCCTATTGATTTCGGGGACAGACGCACAGAAATGAAAGGTCCGATTCCGAGAAGCTCGGCTGYTGTAAGGGTGGATTTGCTGAAGTAGGAGGAACCTGAAATACAGGAGTCTTTAAAAAAACCACAAACAGGATTTGGCCCCTAATATGTGGTAATAACAATAATGATGTCATTCATGTTCAGTCATGTACATGTTTTCATAAATCATTTCTAATAATTTATTGGATATAAAGAAGAGCTTGAAGTGTGACAATCTCCTGTAATTTTAAATAAAGCCTTCAACTAACTTTTCAAGCTCAGGACAGTGAAACTCCGTGACTGAGCGGTGCGTATCCAAACGCCAGAATCCGCGGCAGCGGTACAAGCCTCGCTGGAAGGCAGAAGGACGGGCCTGACGCTGCGTTCGCCCGTCCACGCAGAGCCACCCCTGCAGGGACCTATCTGGACTGCTGGTGTAAACCAGCGTATATCCAAAGGCAGCCTGCGCTGTCGGCGTTTACCTTCTCGCACAGCACCGAAACCAACAGCGATAAATCACTTCAAAGCAGCTTCGTATTTAGGCCACTGGCTTCAAACCAAGCGAAAGATTTGGGGGACGGCAAAGGGAGAACCCYGACCAAGAGCTAGCGAGCTAGAGGGGATCTGCAGGTTTCTGAAGCTCTCCACAGTGCCCTGGCTTTTACTCCTTTCAGGGGAAAAAAAAAAACTTTTGCCTGTGATGCTAGAGTCCCTGGGAAGTTGGCGCCTGCTGCAAACCGCGGCCCTTCCCCTGCGACGGCGACGGCACTGCACCTGAGCCAGCTTACACYAGCCCAGGATTTACACCAGGCTCAGAAATAGCCTCAGGTGGAAGGATTAAGCACTTGGCACTGTTGGCTTTAATTGCACGTTCACCTGCGCAGTCAGAAGGATACAATATGCAAGGCACCGAGGAATGCTTCGCTTTCAGCCAGCATTAGTATATGCCTGCCATTTTTGCCAAGAGGCTGTTTTTTTCCTATCTACAGCAATATATGGCCCATTAATCTGTTGTTGTCGTTCAGGCGATGCTGATGCTTGTTTTTAAATGAAAGCCCAGGTGAAAGGTGGCAGCTCTGCATGCGTGTACGTCCTGTCTCTGCGCGCAACCTCACGTGCACGCACCTTAGCGCAGCGCAGCTCCCCTGACCTCTGGGCGCTGGGTTTTTCTTCCTGGCARGCTGTATGTGAATAAAATCAGATGTAGCTATGTTTTTACAGTTCAGCCCTCGGAGTCCTATCCTGCTGCCATTGAAATCAATGGCAAAACTCCCAGCTTCTCTAGTCCTATCAGATTAGCTTTGTTCCAYGGGCTGAAACAGCGTAATAGATACCAGGTGTCCTTGATAGAGCTTGTGTGGTCTGCAAGTAAGTGGAACATATTTTAAAAAGTGAAATACAAAACAGCTACATCACAGAACCTGTAATAACCCCAAACYGATATTATTATCTATAGAGGACATGATCAGTATCTAAAATGTGACTCAGTATACATTTATATGATGTATCCTATAATAGACATGTTCTGGGGTAARCTCAGCTGCATGTTAAACCACTATAGAAATGGATCCATATTTATGCTCATTTGTGTGGCTCTCGTGTGTTTTTACTTAAGGGAGAGAGACCCAAATAACCTTAAATTAATCCAGAAATCCACTTTATATATATGACTCCTCATGTAAAAAAACCTACAGAAGTAAAAGGCTGCATGTCGAACCTCTAGGCTGCTGCTCTAGCATTTAGCAACCTTGCTCCAAGCTGTGAACCTCCACTACAAAATTCCCTACATGTTTTCCCCACAATCATGGAGCCTCACCAGCTCTCCCAGTACCACAGCGTGGAGGGAGACGATCCAGCCGCTGGGCTGTACTAGCACATCCACCAGTGTGGCCTGGATGTAACTAGGAAACACTTGAGGAGTTTCCCAGTGTGTTGGAGATGGCCCAGAAGTAYTGCCTGGCTCAGGCGATGCTCTCAGTGCCCTGCTCAGCATGGACGTGACCAGGCATCGTCCTGCCCACCCCAGTTCATGGCACCTGAGGGGAGGCACCTTGGGGAATGTCTGGCTTGTGTCATCTGGGAGAGGACTGGAGATTTCAACCCAGGCTGTATCACACAGGATCAGGTGGAAGGGGAGAGGTCAGGGAAAAATCCAGCCCTCTGCTAGGGGGTGGAAAAAGAATGGGGGGGGAGGAGCAGTATCAATCATTTCTTCCACCTGATTTAAGGTCTTCAAGTGTGGTGAAAACTGCTCTGGTTTCTAGCCAGAAGCTCATCTCGCAGGGTCAGTTTTTGGGTCTGTGTGTATGCCAGTGCCTAAGTCTTCCTGCTCTGCTTTCACCTTGCAATACCATGTCTTGGCCCAGCTTCCCCAGACACCTGCGACCACCGTGGAGACCCAGTGCTCAGCGCTTCCTCTCTGCCTGGTGCCCTTGTGGGCAGCACCAGCCCCTAATGGGTGGGAACCTGCATTCAGGGGGCTTCAAGTCTCTTGTTCTCCCTCTCAGCTAAGGAAGCAGGAGCAAACTCATMTCCAGCTTCTCTTTGTTAGCCAAAGCACTGCCTGTTGTCTCCAAAGAGTTCATGCTTGTGTCCAGCCTGGCCTGATGGGAACTGTGGCTGGAGCACCCACTGGTGCTGAAAGACCCTCTGGAGAAGGGGCAGCACTGCGGTAGCCACAGTGCGGTGCTCACAGGCAGCATTTCAGGCAGGAAAAGCAAGGCCCTGGCTAACAGTCCTGCAGGCAAAACTGTTGCTGGAGTCAGTGCCCAGCTCCTGCAGCTAAAGGTACACGTTTTAATGAGGAAAGCTGCCGTGGCCTGCAGGAAAACACCACYGTCCCATTAAAGAGGCTTGGTGCAATTAGTATTTCGTTTGGTATCTAAAAGTCTACTGCTATCTCTAGTCTTATCTTTAACAGCCATCCTCTTTCATTATGGATTCGTCTCCTTAAGAGGCTTAAATACTTGTTCTTTTCCAATAAAGATCTTGCAAAGTACATTCGCGGGTAGCTTATTTTAACATTAATCACATTTAACAAGACTTTTACCAGAGCAGAGAGAACGCGTAACTAATTGTTGGAAGATCTGGTCAAGTTTATTGTAAAGGGTAACTGTCAAGCAATTGTGATTTATTTATTCGGAGGGAGATAAGGGACACATTGTTCTCTAGAAAAAAAAATAGCACTGATCTTAAAGTTAGTATCAGTTATCTTCCATGTTGTCTTCAATCTTTGCATAACTGAGGGGACCCACTAGAGCACATTCTTCCCAGACTGTCTTCACACCAAATTCCTGTTTTTAAGCCTAACCCAGGCTGGTTCGTGGCCCTGGAAGGGTAGTGCTGGTGCGCCGCCTCTTCTACATGATTCTTAGAAAGCTGATGGCGAGGGACRGGCTCTGCCTGCTTCGGGGGGCAGGGGCCTGTCCCCCATAGAGGTCCCCGCTGCCCACGGGCCCTTGGCTGATGCCRAGCTGCAGGGGCCAGGCCTGAAGGCCTGGGCCAGGCCTGCCTGCCCCGTCCCAGGACAGCCGGAAAATCCTTGGGCTCGCCGGAAAGCTGGGGCCCAGAGAGGGTATTGGGGAATAAAAGGAGCAGGGGAGTGCCTTTAATCTAGCAGTAAAATATAAATATATAAAAAGAGAGTAAAAGGGGGAAAGAACAACGTCTCATCACTGCCACTGTTCCTCGGGGCCCTGCGGTGCTTCCTCGGGAAACAACCCACCCCTCGAGCCGAGAAACGCCGGGGCTGGAGGGTGAGGGGAACCCGGCACCGGGGCCGCAGGCGGCCCGGTCCGGCCCCCCGCGGCCGCAGCCGCGCACCGCCCCCGCGCAGACCCTTCCCCCGGCCGCGGGGTCTCCGTGCCGCGCCGGCGCCCCACGAGCGCCGGCCCCGCGGGTGGGTGAGCTCGGA
>NW_028186439.1:66583-69457 GCF_003343005.1 Rhea americana
ATAAAATATAAAATATAAAACAAAACGGTGCACTCTCCCGAGCCCTCTGCCTGGCCCTGCCCCGAGTGCCATCGCTCTTTCCCCGGACCCGAGCAAAGCCGCCGCTCGCAGCCCCTCGGTTCCGAGCCAACCTTGGGGCCCCGCCGGGTGCCAGTGGCATTTCCACGGGCAGAAGGGGCTGCTGCCCGGTGTCCGCCCCCTAGAGCCCCGCGGGGCCCGGCCCGGCCCGGCCCGGCAGCGCCGGCCGCCGCAGCCCCGCGCAGCGCTTCCCGCCCGCCTCGGCCGCTGCTGCAGCCGGCAAAGTTTGTGCTCCGTAGCCAGGTTACCGCCGCACTGGCAAAGTGACCGAAAACAAACTATCAAAACTCTTTTTTTTTCTTTTTTTTTTTAATGCAAGAGTTGCTCACCTGGTGCAGTACGGAGCAGATCCCGGAGCCAATGACTTCTACTTCCAGCAAAGTCTGGTTCACCGACTTACTCAACCGGAAGAGAGAGCTCCATTAGCTAGTTTATATACCCTCTTTTAAACCGGTGTCAAAGGCGTTTGGTGGGGAGCGTGAAGATGCACCTTGTGCGCTGCTGCCGCCAGGCAGCCCGGGAACGCGGCGCGTCCGACGCCGCAGCAGCAGGGAAGTTCGGGATTTTTCAAACCCATAATTTACAACCTTTTCTCCAAATTTGAGCCCTTTTCCATTCGGCAGAGCTCTCAGAACGGTTTTAGATGTAATCGGAAACCGTTCCGCGGAGCATTCGAGCCGTGTTTTGCTCTGCCTCTTGCCCTGCGTTTATTTGTTGTGAAACAACCCCAAATTCAACGACCGTCGCTCCCGGCGACGACAAGCGGGAGAAACCCGTGGGCAGCGCCCGCCGCCGCCAGGATCCGACGGGAGGGGGGGCGTGTTGTCGGGGCGGCCGAGCGGGCCGTCGGGGCGGCAGCAGCCCTGGCAGCCCCCCGCCAGCCCCGCGACCAAGCGGAGCACAGCGGCGGCCGGGCGAGCGGAGCTCCTACCTGCGCTTGTTAGCGCTGCCTCGGACTTCCCTCGACGGGGAGGGAAGAGGTGCGTTGCTTGCTAAAACGCACTGTAAAGCCCCGGGGACTCTCCTTATTCCGGCGCGGCCTCGGCACCTGAGGGCGGCGGAGGTTTTAGCTCCGCGGGGGGCAGGCCCGGAGTCTTGCACATCCTCCCCCCACCCCCGGCGAGTGGCTGGAGAGGGCCCCGGGGCCGGCGGCCGGACCCCTCCTCGCTGTCCCCGGGGGCCGGTGCGCTTTGTCGGGGCGGGCCGTGCACTGGGACCCGCGGAGCCTCCCCCCCTTCCCCCGGCGCTGCAGCCGACCCGAGGGCTCCCCGCACTCCCCGGCCCCCGAAGCAAGGCAGAGGGAGAGGAGCCCGGCTTGTACCACTCCCGGCGTCAAGATAAACATCGTCAGAAATCGTAGTAATTGGGATGGTGAAATCTGACCTCTGACCCGCCGGGCTAGGTGTCACAACCGTGTCCGCTGCGATTCCTCGACAGGCGAACAGGCTCCCCGACGGGAAGCAGTGGGATCCGCGCCGCGGCCCGAGGGGGCGGCCGGGGACACCACGCGCGGGCTTCCCCCGCGCCGTGCTTGCATATGCAAAGCCGCGGGGCCGTGGGGGGCCGTGGGGGGCCGTGGGGGCGGGCCGGCCCTGGCAGCGGCCGCGGCGGGCTCGGCTGTGCCGGGGAGAAGGGAGCTGCGGCGCTTCCTGCCGCCGGCGGAAGGAGGAGGGTCGGGGGGGGCCCGGGGGGAGACCTCCTTGCCTTCACGCTTGGGCTCGCAAGTACCCCGGTCTGGGGCTACGGCTCCCCGGGGCAGGGCGGCCCTTCCGCCCCGTCCAGCCCCCAGCGCGCCCCCCGCCTGCAAGTTTCCTGTGCTCATCTCCCCCGCCGCCCCTGTCCGACAGGGAGGGCACCGCGGTGCCTGCCCGGGCCCCCAAAGCGGCCTGGCGGAGCCCGTCGGCACCGGGGCTGCCTCTCGCTACGGATCCGGGGCTGGGCTGACCCCCGCCATCCCCTCCCCGTGGGGCCGCCCCCTCCCCCGGTGCGGGCACAGCCGGGCTCGGCCCGTCGGGGGGCCGCAGCGGCCCGTGCTGGTGCCTCTCCTATGTCCCGCTACGCTCGGAGAGAAACCCTGAAAGCATAGTAAAAAAAATTTTTAAAGCCTGCTCTGTTTAAATAATCCTCTTTAGGCTCCCTTTAATCTGGCCTGTAATCCAGCCCGCCGTCGGTAACCCCGAGGTGCCCGGCTCTGCTCGGCTGGACCAGCCCCGGCGCCGCCGCTGCCAGCCGCGGAGCTGCGCGCCCGGGCGCGGAGCCCTCCTCGCGGCCGGGGCAGGGCGCTGCGGCGGGGGAAGGTGCGGAGCCCGGCTGAGCCCCGGCCGGCGCAGGCGGCCGAAACGAAGCAGCGAGAGGACGGCGCGCTGCAGCGGCTCTGCCCTCGGGGGAGTCAAAGCGGGTCGCTGCCGCGTCCCCTCCGCAGGCCGCGCCGCCTCCTCTTCGGGGTGCGTCACTACACGAGTTTTAATAAAAATATACCCCCGAATCTTCTCCTGTGCGGCTCCAGGGAAGTGCGTGGCAGAGGATATATATGAGAAAGACAGAGAATTGAATTTAGGTTGGAGATGCGGCTTGGGGTGTGCGTGTGTGTGCGCACATCCCCTCCGACGGCAGCGAGCGAAGGGGGCTTTACCTTGCTCCGCCTGGCCCCAGAGCAGTGCGGGCCGGGGCGGCCCCGCGCCGGCGGCCCGCGAGGGGCAGGGGGATCCCGGCCGGGACGGCGCCTCGGACTTTGAAGGATGGTTTACTTTCCTCGGTGCAGGAGATTTTAGCTTATGATTCAATTCCATTGAAAAG
>NW_028186439.1:69751-71900 GCF_003343005.1 Rhea americana
GGGGGGGGGGGGGGGGGGGGGGGGGGGGGGGGGGGGGGGGGACGGCGGCGGCAGCGCTCGCCGGGAACAGCTAAAAACCAACCACGCAAAAAAAGCCCCCAAAGCCCCCAGACACCGTCTGCCGATGCCCCTCTGCTGCCGCGCCCCGCACCGACGTGGAGACCCCCCGACAAGGCAGGGAGGGGGGAGCCGCCCCCGCCGCGGGCCCGGCTGCCCCCGGGGCCCCACCGCCCGTGGACGTGGCCTCGCCGTTGCTTGGAGCCCCGTGTCGCGGGGGGGGGGGTCCCTGGCTTCGGGTCTGCCCCTGCCTCCAGGTCTCAGCAGTCGCCGCTTCCGCCCTCTCGGCTCCCGGCCTCGAGGGGAACTAAGGTGCGCGCCGTGTCAGAAAGGAAGAGAAGCGCCAGGCGAGGCCGGCGGAAAGCCCCGTCGGCTCTAGCCCGAGCCGGGCCCCGCCGGCGCCGCGCAGGGCTTCCCGTCCCGTCCCGTCGGGGCCGCGGGCTGCGCGGGGCCCGGCCAGCCGCGGCCGCCGGAGAGCAGCCCCGGGGCCCGGGGAAGCCGAAACGACACGGGGTAGGTGCAAAAAGCCAGCGGGGGCGGGCGGATGCTGCGCACCCCGACGAGCGCCCGCAAAAAGCAGCCCGGGGACCGCGGCGAGGGCCGCGGGCAGGCGGCGAGGCCGCCCCCAGCGCCGCGCTGCCCTGGCAGCTTCTCCGCGGCCGGGGGAAAGCCCTTCTCGGGGGCTGGACTGGGGAAATTCAGGATGGGAGCAGACCCTCTCGGAGCGAGGCAAGGAGCTGTCAAGCAAATCCCTTTTCAACATATCCGGAGCTTTAAGCGGCCAGACGGTTTCAGACATTTTCCTGCACAATATACTATCACTGTGATTACGACGTGGGTTTTATTTCTTAAAAAGGGGAAACGCGGGAGGCGAGAAACAGCGACTGAAACAGCCACGGAGAATTTTGGTTTTTAAGACAGTAGCCAAAAAAAATTTTTTAAATAAAAATTAAAAAAAAATAAAATAAAAAAGAAGAAGAAGAAGGATCGGACAGGATTTAAAGGAGGGAACGATCGGTTTAGAAATGCTGTACTAATCTATCGAAAAGAAACTGTAATAAACCCACTGAAATGGCACCACATAAACAGCGTATTGTGTATAAATATATATAAAATATGTGTATATATATTACATATATATACACATATAAAAACATGTATACACTAAAATAAAGAATTACAGTCAGCCTGGATCCTGAACACAGTCTACACTTTATTTCAGACTACAGATTTCTGAACATAATAAAATCTTTGGCTTGTAGCGGCGGGTTCAGTCTCGCAGTCTGTGGATCAGATTTTTTTTTTCCTCGAGAAAAAAAGACAGAAATTCACACAAAAAATAAAATCAAACGAAAGATCAAGAAAGTCGGACATTTACTGTAAAACAAGAGCAACGGACATCGAAAAAGAAAGGAAAGCAAACAAAACAAACGAACGAACAAAAGAGAGGAGAAGAGAGAACGGGAGAGAGAAACTGTCCAGCAAATAGAGATCGCTACACATATTTCTTACCTGAAATTAAATATATACAAGGTCATATGCTGTTTGGCTATATAGAGATATTTTTTAAGTGTTCATATTATTATTTCTTTTTAAGTGGAGTCCTTATACTATGGATAGACAATAGATCTGATTTTAAATAGCACCTGTGCGCGTCCCCGCCGGCGCGCAGGGCTCCGCGGGGCGCCGCGCCGCCTACTCGCTCTCCTCTTTGTCCTGCACCGTGGTGGTGGAGTGGTTGTAGAGTCCCTGGGCCATGAGGTGCAGCGCCAGCCCGTTCTTGATGCCCGTGGCCTTCTTGATCTTGGCGCGCTTGTTCTGGAACCAGATCTTGATCTGGGACTCGTTGAGGCCGAGCTCCTGGGCCAGGCTCTGGCGCCGCTGCTCCGTCAGGTAGCGGTTGGTCTGGAACTCGGCCTTGAGTCTCTGCAGCTGCTCGGCCGTGAAGGCCGTCCGCGGCCGCTTGTCCTCCTTCTCGCTCTTCTTCTTCTTCAGCTTCCTGGTGCGCGGGCCTGCGGGCAGGGCACACACACGCCGCTGGGCAGGGCCGCGCACCGCTCCGCGCACCGCTCCGCGGGTGGCCGGCGGCCGA
>NW_028186439.1:74400-79137 GCF_003343005.1 Rhea americana
GGCAGGGGCAGGGCGCGGGGCGCCGCGGGGGAGGCGGGCGCGGGGCTGGGCGACACGGGCACGCTCTCGCCATCGCTGCCGCTGCTGCTCGCCGTGCTGCTCGCCGAGTCTCGCTGGCTCTGCCCCTCCGGCTGCTCTTCCATGCTCGGCCCCCGCCACGGAGATCGCTGCCTTCCCCCCCCCCTCCCCACACCCCACTTTATGCCCACCCCACTTTGCCGGTGGGTGGTGGGGTGGAAAAGGGGGAGGAAAAAAATTAAAAAAAGAAAAAAAATAAAATCCACTTGTTGGGTTGGAGCTGAGATATTTTTTCCCCTCACACGAATGGATCCAAAAAAAAAAAAAAAATGGGGAGACACTCGAGGGCTTCTTTCCCCCTTCTCCCGATCAGCTTATATTTCCACCACCACCAAGAAAAAAAAATGTATGCAACAACAACGCGCCCCCCCAAAAAAATCCCTCTCCCCTAAAAAATAATGAAATCCCTTTAAAATCTACCCATCTTCCTACAAATGCTGTAGGTCTGGGTTCCCCCAAGTGTCATGCTCCGCTTTGCCCACAGATCGGGCTTGGCAGAGCCTTTAATCGCCAGCTTGCACGGCGCCCGGGTTATTTTTTTTTTTTTTTAATTTTTTTTTTAAGCAAATCTCTGACAGCTCCGATCTTTGCAACAAACTCTCCCTAAAAAATCCCTCAGCCACACTTTTTTCACTCGCACCGGAAGCACGTGAGGCTGGTCCGCACGTGGAGGCAGCCAATGGGGCGCCGCCGCGGCCGCTGACACCCCTGACGCCGGCCAATGGGCGGCCGCGCAACTGCGCGGATAAATAGCGCGTGGGGCCGGGGCGGGCGGTGGGAGCGCGCTGCTGCGCTGCGCCGCGCTGCGCCGCCGCCCCCCGCGCACCGCACCGCACCGCACCGCGCAGCACCCCGCAGCACCCCGCACCCTGCTCGTACACCGCCCCCGACCCGCTCCCTGCACCCCCCGCGCAAATCACCGCGGCGCTCTGAGCGCCCGCGCAGGCCGGCGGGGCAGCGGCGGCCGGCCCGGATCGGGCCACCAGCCCGTTTCCTCCCTTCCTCCCTCGAAAAGCAACAAAAAGACCCCCCCACGGACGGTTGTTGCCCCCCGGTTTTCGTGCGGCCGCGCTGGGTCGCGGAGGGGAGGTTGCGTGTGTCTGGGGTATCTGGGGTTTGCCCGGAATTGAAACTTCGGTGGAAGAATAAAAACGGAAAAAAAATAGCAATAATAATCGCAGGAGCTAGTGCGAGGGTGAGTTGGGCTTAAAGTTGCGATTGGTGTGCTGGTTTATTTTTTTGGTGTGTGAAACAGATCAAACACCAGTTTACAGATGAATTCGTATCGTGTCTCCTTGTCTTTTTTTTCGTCTATTTGTTTGTTTGTTTGCTTTGGTTCAGTTTAGGGTTTTCTTTTTTTCCTTTTTTTTTCCTAGCCTTTTTTTCTCCCAGCAGAGAGTGAGCACATCAGGCCGCGTATTGAGGCAGAAGTAAAATTTTAATATTTCGAAGGAAGAGGACAACGAGCCACTTTTTTTCGGCTCGGCTGCAGCATTCTAAAAATTATTTGACGAAAAACTTAAACTCAGCTTTTGCATTTGTTTGAATGCCCTGGGGATAGAGCCCCGGGAGTGGAAAAGCTGATGCAAAGTTTTCGCTCAGCTCTGCCTATTTCTCCCTGCGGCCCGGGATACTTTTCTACACATTGCTCGCTTGGGTCGTTCCGCCTGGCAAAGGGGAAACGTAAATGTTGAAGTGCAAGACGGGGTGGACGTGGCACGGTGTGGGGCGATGCCTGCCGGGGGGTGCTCCTGCCCCTCACCTTTTGCAGGGGCAATTCGTGCCCGATGTCCCGGCGCGGGTCCCCGCGCAAACCCACACACCTGCTCCCGCGCAGCCTCCGCCAAACCCGCCCGCTCCTTCCCGCGGCCCCGCGAAGGGTCTTTCTCTGCGATTTTTTCCTCGTGACATAACCAGGGACCCCACGTTTCCCCCCGCGACCCGAGTGGGGCCGTCCCGTGGGGCCGTGCGGTCCCGCGGCCGCGCCGCGCGGCCCTGCTCGCTCCCCGAGCCTGTCTGCACGCCAATAATAATAATAATAATAATAATAATAATAATCCACCCGTTTGGTGGATTACTTGCAATTTAGAAACCGACTTCAATATCTGGGTCCTCGCTCGCATCTCGCTGGAGTTTCGCTCCTTCCCTGGTGCCCGGGAGGGCGACGGCTGCGCTCCGGCTGCCCGGGCTGCGCACACGCGCGCCTCCGAGGCACACTCGGTTGTTTTCTGGACTGGGGAAACGTTACYGAACTGTTACCTCCAGCCACACAATAATCTTCTAAAATAATAGCTGGCATAACACAATCAGCCCTGGAATCAAGAGCTTCATCCGCAATTAAATGAATGTTATCCCCCCCCCTCCCCGCATGCACAATATCATATCATTTACTCGCACCGAAATTGGGTTTATTTATATTTAAGTTAGCAAAATTGAAATCTTTATCCCAAAAGCGAGCGTGGGTACTTAATTAAATTCTAATTAGGACACTATCAATATCCCATTTAGCCACGTAGCCTTTGTGAGCCGCGGTCCCTTTCAGAGCTGTAAATGGGGGCTCGCTGCCTTATCTCTCCTGCAAGAGACGCCTTGAGAAGGGCTGCAAAAGATAATTTATAGGTTTTAATTACTCTTCATTCCGCCTGATCAGCTTGGCGTTCATCACAGGACGGCGAATAAAACCTGGTCAAAAGCACTGTCACTATTCCCTGGCAAGACGCTTAATCAAAGTAAGCAGGGCCATATTACACGCTGCGAGCTTCTTCACGTAATTTCCCAGCTGCTGATAAAGCTAGTTGAATAATGCTGCAGTCCTTCGGAGACACCATTTACAGAAATGACTTTATTGACGGCTTAACGTCGGTAATTCATTTTACCTTTCATGTATTGGGAGCCCGGATTTGTTACAGTAATAGGATGATAAATGTCCTGGCGGCCCTATAGCTTTTATTATTGAATACAATACACACACCCATCCTTAAATGTTCCAAAATTGGGTAACAAAAGGGAGAGAGAGAGAAATCGAAGCCTTTAACTATTTAATTTGCCTTCTTGAGCGCGGGGAGGGGGGGACGGCGAAGTGTGTGTGCGTGTATGTGTGTGTTTGTGTACGTGCGTGTGTACGGGGGGGGGGGTATTTCGTCCGGAGTCCTCCCTTCTTCTGGAAACTGCTCTGGATTTTAAAGGTTCSCTATAAATTGAGTAGGTTTGTGTATGGAGGGGGTGGGGGATCGGCTGGATGAATGAGGAGGGGTTAAAGGAAAAGACGAAATATATTTTCAGGCTGGATATTTTTCCACCGTGACCGTTCCTATCTAAATAGATAGATAAATATTACACTCCGGCTTGCAGATAGTTACAGTAATCGAGGTAATACGTCTACATCGTGTCTTAAGGACAGAAGCTTTATAAAACAAAAAATCCCATGTTTGGAAAAAGTTCCCCCCGCAACTTGCGGGTGCCGCTGGAGGCCAGCGGGGTGTCGTGGCGCCCATCGGGGCCGCCTCGGCCCTGCGGAGCCCCGCGCTCCGCTGCCGTCGGGGCAGCCCCAGCTCCGCGGAACCGCCRGCGCCCCCAGGCGCGGCCGGAGCCTTTCTCAGGCCCCGAGGTGCCCCCGGGACAGGGCTCTGCTCGCTGGGAGCCGGGCAGGGGACTCCCTGCCCCTCGGAAGTGCCCGCGGTTCGGTTCGGTTCGGTTTGGTTATTTCTCTTCCAGGCGCACGTCTTCAAGCAGGTCTTCGCGGAGGAGATGTTGGGAATGTGATCCACGATCCTGGCGTGGGGAAGGAGAAAAAAACAAATCACGGAGGGAGAGATGCCCTGCTTGCGGCCGAGGGGGCTGGGGCGGCCGGGCTGGGACCCGCCTCGCCGGGGCCGCGGCGCCTCGCCGTCGGGGCGCGGGCAGCGCGGCCGCATTGTCCCCGCCACACAATGCCGGCCGTCGGGAGCGACCGGGCGGCATCGTTTCGCCAGTTTTGCTTTATTTCATTTTTTTTCCCCTCTGGTTTCTTTTTGGAGAGGGCCACCGAAGGGACGAGGGTTTTTACGTTGAAATTAAAATTGAAATCGGATCAAAAATCATTTGAATTTTTTTTCTCGCCGCCCTTATAGGAAGGAGGAAGTATGGAAACGTGGTTAATATACGCTGTGGTAATCCTATTTCTAGGTCTAGATCAGATCTCATTGGGGCCTTTGCTGAAGGACATAAATGAGTTGTTCTAATACAATAGATTTCATCCTTCCTACAGGGACTGGCTGACCAGCGGTTTTGTTAAAAGTGAATGCGAATAGATTTCTGCTACAAGTGCAGCATTATTATTATGAGCTGTAAGGTCAGACTATACATTCCGGGTCCCCAAAGCCTATAGACCCTGGGAAATGCGCGGGATATACCACGTCATTGTACCTGACAGTCTCTTCAATAGACTAATTCAATTATCGCTTGGGGATTCAGTCTTCATTGAAAGCAATAATAGCAGTGTAATTCGTTGGTAAATAGGTATCGGAAACAGCCCGGCTCGAAACTTTTTCGGGACACAGGTTTCTGTCTCRGGAATTCAGAATCTCTCTGTGTCCGAGGGAGGGGAGCGGGGAAGGGAACAAGAGGTTGTTTTTATTTAGCAGGAGGCCGGTCCGCGGGAGAGGCTGCGCGGCCGCTCCG
>NW_028186439.1:80727-82539 GCF_003343005.1 Rhea americana
GCCCCGCGGCTCCGCGCTGCCGCCTGGCCCCTTCCCGCTGGTTCGGGGTGCGCTGTGTCCGCAAAGCCTCCCCCCTCCCGGCCGCCTGCCCACGCAGGACGTGGGGCCGGGCCCACGCGTGGGCCCGGCGCTGTACAAACGCGTCCTGTGTGCAGGAGAGGGCGGATCCGCGCGTACAGCTGTAGGCAGACACGCTGCGCGTCTGTGCACCCACGTACTTATGTAGCGTCTCCGTGCTGTCCGCACGTGTGTCGGCGCGCGTGGGTTTGCGTGTGTGTGGGAGGATGCTCCCGGGGCGCTCAGGTGCACCCTCGCAGCCAGCTCACGGTGCCTGCCCGCCTTAAAGGCTGGCCCGGGCTCTCTAGGAGCGACCTGTGCAGACGCAACCCTGGGGGAAGCAGTTGAGGGGTGTGTGGGGGGGTCCACTCCTTATTTTGTACCCCGCGGTCCAAACAGCAGCCCCGGTACCGGGAAGGGGGGGGGGTGCAAGCACTTCCCCCCGCCCCTGCCAGGGCGGAGGCGGCCAGGAGGAGAGCTGAGACCCGCCGCTCTCGCCACATGGGCCGGCGGGGCCGCGGAGCTTCACCCTCCGCCGCTGCAGCTGCCTCCTCCTTGCGGCGCCCCGGGGCCCGGCGAGGCGCGGCCCGGCGGGAGGCAGCGGGGCGGCTCGGGGCCGGGGCCGGGAAACCCTTTGTGCTGGTGCCCTCCTTTGTTCTGGAATTAACTGGACCAGTGGGGCCGGGAAGCCGCACGATTTCGATTTTAAAATCTTGGGGGGCTCGTCTGATCCTCGCCGGGGCAGATCGCGCTCGGGGGGGCGGCCGGAGGAGCGGGGACGGCGCTGCGGTCGCTCTGCGGCGGCTCACGGCGAAATTTCGTTGGAGGTGCTATTTCTGCGCGGAGCGGGAACTTTCGGCGTTAATTAGCCATGTTGCTCCTACGAGCCGGTCTTGCTCCTCTCTGCTCATCCGTTCCCAGGGAGAGAAAACAGTGTGTGTAGGGCTAAAACGCAGCAAGACGAAATAATCAGCTTTAAAAGTATATGTTGGCTTTGGGGAGAGGGGGGGGGAAGAGCAGGGAAAGGGGCAGAGAGTAAAGCAAAATAAGTCTATTGCCTGGAGAAATGATGCAATGTTACTGCTGCCCAGTGGCAGTAACCGGAATTGGGTCATTTTAGGGACAAACGCCAGCAAAATTCAAGTCACGTCCACTTTTGATATAAGGATGTGTCCTCTTTAAAAATTGTTATGCAAAAGACTCTCGTACGTGATCTTCTTACGATAAAAAGCAGCAAGCCAAATATTGGAGCCCAAGTCAATAATGTATGAACGGATTAAGAAACCTCTCTCCCAGGCAATTATTTCAGCAATTGAAAACCTCGCTCTCCCCAAATTTCAGTAATAATAATAATAGTAATAATAATAATAACAACAGAGGCAACTAGAGCCAAGAGCAACCGCTATGGTCTCTTGCTCTTTGCCCCTTGCTTAGGAAAGATGGGTGTTTTTGTTTTTATTTTGTTTTTTAATCCCAGCCAGGGAGAGTAGCAGAGGAGGTATTGAAAACAGCTGAAGCAGCCTGAAAATCACAACAGTTCGTAGTAATCTATGGATCTCGGGACTAAATAGGCATATCACGAGGCCACCGGCCTGCCTGTATTTATTTGTCTTTAAAGCCCTGGGTAAATTAAGTTTCCGGCTCTGTAATTCTAACAAAAGGTGATAGAAAGCGTGCTGGGGATGTAATAGGTGGTGGCATGAGGGGAAGCGGGTTTAATGCAGATTTATGTGGCGAGGCCCGCGGCGCGGCGCG
>NW_028186439.1:82687-184584 GCF_003343005.1 Rhea americana
GCGCCCGGGGAGGCGGCGCCGGAGCCGGAGCGGGGCTGGCGGCGGCTCGCTGCTGCCGAGCTGCCAGGAGAAAACCCTCACGGGTGGCCGTGCAGTAGGTTTCCTTTGTGCGTTTACCTCTGGGTCCACGCTAAAAGGCTTCCCTCTTTTATTTATTTTTTTCCTCCACTCTCCAGGTCTGACCTTGGTCTTAAATTTGGTCGATGTGACAACAGCTGGAAATGGAGCCGTTTTGGCTGCAAAAGGAGAGAGGAGATCTTCAACAAGCTAACAAAAGCAACGAAACCAAATTCCCACAGACATCCTGGAAGCATCTGCRGTCTGTTCCTTCCAGGAGAAAGTGTGGCCCGTTTTGAAGTGAGGGGGATGGGACTTTGGACCCATTTGGGGTGCAGTACAAAGAAGATGTACAATGATTTGGAAGCAATGGTTCCTCCTGGTGCTTTGGAGAGTCAAGAGGTTCCACAGGCAGGAACGTCCAGCACCCCAACCTGACCTGCCACAGCTGAGAGCCATTTCCAAGACGTGCCATAGTACAATAGAAATATTCTGTAGTGTGGCACTTCACCTGCACACCCAGCCCTGCAGCCAAATCCCACAACCCTCTCCAGACAGCAGCCCCGCATTCCTGAGCTAGACAAATGATGAAAAAGTTCCAGTTCCCGTCTAATGAAAGGCCTCCATCTCCCTTCCCCCAGAGGTTTCCGATGCACATATAATTAGCTCTCAATATTTCATGAATATGGGGTTTTACTAATTCCTTTTCACTCAGGAGATTTTACATTTGCAGTTTTCTGTCATTTTGCAGAAAACCTTGGCGGTGGGAAGGGTGGTTATAGTGTGGAGCGGATCCTTCTATCCATACACACAACATCCCTTGGCTGCCTGAGGCCTCAGCCCAGACAACCTGAGAGACGGAGGTCCCGAATGAAGGTCCGTAGCCTTTTTCATGCAGCAAATTAAATATGCTGTGGGATTTCAGTCTTTTGGGACAAAGACTTCCTTGGATAGGTAGTATTTCAGGAGCAGGTCTGAATTACAGCATATTTTGGAGGGAAATCAGTACTTTCTCACCAGTAAGAGTGATTGTCTTAGGAAAACCAGGAGGTAGAAGTAGAGTCAARTATCGTCAAGAAATGCCCTACTAAATCTTGATATCTTTTGCAATTTTCTGTAATAATAAAGAGTTCCAAATCATCTGATTACTACTCAGTCGTGTTAGTCAGAACATCTCTCTATGCTCTGCTTGTGTGTAACCRAGGGCAAAACTACCCCTGCATCATCTTCATTTTTCTTTTGTCCAATTTGCTAGAAAGCAGCACTGTAAGAGTTACCACATTCATATTCCAAACGGAAAAAATATTGGGGTCTTATCTCCCTTCCCTATCACCTGTGGCTGCCTGGAGCCTYGTGATGGAGGTGTTGAAGACACCATCCACACTTGAGGACTGACGTGCAGCTGGGGTTTGCCTTCAAGCGGTCCTCACCTTGCGGATGCCTTTGCGGAGCTGCCTGCGTGTCATGGTGGGTCTGACCCCGTCACCCACACACAATATGGGAATCCAGCACCCTCTTGCCTCTGTCTGCAAGCAGTTGTACTGCACAGAAATCTGCTGGCTTCTCTTGTTCTGCAGAAACTGCAAGAAGGACCATCAGCAGATCAGACTTTGCTGGTCTGCCTGTACAGCAATAGCTATTCTTCCTCTAATCATGTCAGTAGGTACTGCCTACATTATTTTTCATTTTTTAAATCGTTTTCACACTGTTTATATTGTGTATGCCTCAAATACAGCAATGTAACAACAATTTAGTCCCAAGGGAATTTTCCTAAACACACTGTAAGAACAAAGTTTGGTCTTCCTGTCCCAGGGGATTTACACTAATGGGTTTTTCACCATATCATCTTACTGCTAAACACTAGCATTTGTATTGCGATGGATGAGTTTCTGTAAAGGCACCCCACAGCCAGAAACATCTCATTAAAAATCCCATTATCCCGATAACTTTGGTTATTATTAATTTAAATGACTTATGATTTGTAAGAAGGAAAACAAATCCTGAATCAAATGATACTTGGGATCACCTAGCCTGGTGGGCAATGGGTTTTATTTGATACACATTTTTAGTTGGATGTTAAAGGGGTTTTCCAAGTTACAGTAACTGCTGTCTCTGTATGTGGTCCATTGAAAGACAGCTTTGTTTTCTCCCATTAAACTTTGTGAGTCACTAGCTACTGTGCTGGGCAAGTGCTTTGCCTATTTCTTAATAACAGCATTAGACTTATATGGGCCTTTTCCACCCTGCAATTCCCTGACTGTTTACTTGGAGACCACATGGAGCTGGCGAAATGGAGAGGAGTTCCCGAGCGACTGACAGGGCTGCGGGACCAGGACCTGCCGGCGTTTCACTGAGCTCTGAGTCACGTTCAGCAGGATTTTTCCCTGCGTCAGGACAGCRAGTTCATTCCCATGCTGTCTGCTGCTGGGTGTGCCACGTCAGGATTTTCCTGCACGCATGAACCCCTGCAGGTGACGGCACAGCCAGTGAAATCTCGTAGGAGTTGGCATATTTTAAGCCTGTAAACCCAGGCATGTTTTGAGGTTATAAACCCAGGCCTATGCTGTTTTTTTCATGGTCCTCCATGCCTACAAAGAGCCTCCCGGGAGGTGCAGAAGACTYTCTTCAGGACTCTCAGGAGTGACTTATATTCTTTAATCTGCTATTCAACGTGTTCTTGTAGTGCCTTCAAAAGTCAGTAGTGTTTTTAATCCACCGGTGATTTACTGATCCATGGTTCTTCTCCGTGTCATGAGGAAATACCATGGATGCAGCCTCAGGGACCAGACTCTCACCTGGGGCAAACAGCGATGGAGAGGTGGTTTCTGGGTGGGAGGCAGCCCTGTGCTACGAACCCAAGCTCGCACGAATGCATACGCAAGAGTCACCTCTCACTGCGGGTGCAAATGGCCCAGCCCCTTTCCTAGGGTTATTAATGCCCTTTTTTTTTTTTCCTTCAAATGCTGGTTTCCAGAGACATCTTGTGGCTCTCGCTGGCTATCACAGCTGCGCTGTTCCACATCTGAGCATGCTTCGCCTCCCGGATATTTTTATAGCAAAGCTGCTTGATAAGATGCTTGCTGTTTGCACCCTTATTGCTATTTTTATATGTGAATATCCAGCTTTATAGGACTCTCCTCTCAGATATATCTCAGGCTACGGTACGAGTCAAAGTACTGGTACAGTAGGAGTGAAGACTTCCTCCAGCAACTTCTCAGCTATGGGAGGGGCAAACCCCACCAGCTGTCACAACGGTGATTCTTTTAGSAAAGGAGAAAGGGGATGGCACAAAGCGAAGAGGAGGGGTGGGAGCCTGCGAGCACGAAGGTCCCATCCATGCTGGCTGTGCGGGTGGTGGTGTGGAGGCAGAGCCTCTCTGACCACGGATAACAAGGCACTGCYGGGTTCTTCCAAATCTTTTCAGTATTTGTTAATTAGTAGTAAAGAGAGGGCATTAAAACCACTCAGTGGCAGTGGATTATTTATGGACTCCTTAGTAAACCGTGTATTTAGGCAGATAATCTCGTTGCTCTTCTGCAAGGGTCCCTCTCCCCCTAGCAAGCACACCCCACCCCATGCACAGAGCACATCTGGTCCTGCCACACAGCGCCTCGCTCCTGGCTGGACCACGAAGGAGGGAGCTTCACAGGCTCCAGCAAAGCAACCAAGGCAGTATCACAAGCCTCAGGTGCCCCAGGGATCTCAGCGGGGTCCTGCTATGCAGCAAGGGTGGTGGSATCTGTCTGTCCCACACCCACCTAATCCTCTTGGCTTTCGATGGAAAGACAGTAGCTACTGCTGTGTTATCTAAGCTGGCAGATTTCTTGCCTCTGTCTAGCCAGGGACTCTCTTCCTATTGCGCAAAGAGAGTTACACTGATGTGATTTTTAATGTGTATCCTGTATCCACACAGACTCTTGCTGGGACCAAGCCATATATGTAATCTACACTTTCCCACTGGTGTATAATTTTCTTGGCATCTTCTATGCAACAGGTGGGCTGCAATGTAAAGCAACATAATGTGACTGCTTCACTGTTGACTAAGAAGAAAGATTTACTGCAGAAGACACATTGCTTACAGTTTTATGGAGATTTCTTATCTAAAGCCATGTAACACCCTATGGCGGGGGTCCACAGACTCGAGAAAGTCTCAGAACATCCAAACAAATGTTTTTGAGCAGGAAAGGAGCCAAGTTACCATTTCTGTGCACAAAACCAGGACACTGCGATGGGAAATCTAGCTGAGATCACATGGTGCTATAACCCGATTTTGCCTGTCTGTGGTCCAAAGAATCTTACATAATTCATCCAGATCTGGACAAGAGCAACTATTTCCAATGAAAAATGACTTCCCAGGTGGCCAGGACAATGGCTGGCTGTRCCAGATCAGACAGCTTGCTGCCCTCAACGTCCTTGAGCTAATCGCCAGCATCTCCGTGCAAGGAGTAGCTAAGCCTGTAACGCGGTTTCTGTAACGATGGCCACAGAGACGATGAAAGCTGTGGGTGAGGAGGTCTGCCCCACCACGGCTTGTCTGGCACCCCGGGCTGTGATCCGGTACGCAGGAAGCGCCGCAGTGGGGACCAGCCTCTCCGTCGCGGCCTTGGGACAGCAGCAGTGCTCCCGTACTGCACAGGCTTTGCGAGTCGCGACCGCTGAACAGCAAGGCAATACTAATAAATCTTAATAAGAGTGATAAACTGTAAAACACAACATAAAATAGGACRTGTGGGTTGGGACTGAGCTTGTGAGCCTCTGCTCTTTTCCCACTAGGCTGAGCCGTTTTTACTGATGAAGCCCCAAGCAGGACAGCTGAATTTGCCCGGACTGGAGCCAGCCCTATGGCTCTTATTGAAGTAATTTTTGCTTATTAATAACTTTTATTGTTGAGATASGGGGACCCAATGGTGCGTAGTTTTTCAGCGAGGGTTCAGTCAAACTGTTCAATCACATAAAGTCTTGCCTAAGAGATCTTACTAGGTGAATCATTTCGGTTGATTGAGGACTTATCACTTATGTGATATACTAAAAATGTGCCAAGCAGCATTCCTTGATGGGGAAAATTATGTGTTTTCTGGCAGATTCATAAGCGAAGGAATTCATCTGTGGGTTGTTAAGGAGATTATTGTCTGGTATGTGTGTATACACATGGGAACAGGAATACCAGTCAGCCCGGTTCAATAGACATCCAAAGGAATCTGTTTTTGTTGAAATGAAACTGTCATCTCAGGGTGATGTTGTGTAAACTTTAGACTCATCAAATCAAACTGACTCTTGCTGTAGCTTTTGCAACACATTTGGTCCATGGACTTCAGAGACAGGGGCTGAGTGGGACATTGTTGGCAGAGCAGACTGTGAACATACCTCCCCTTTTGGTCAAGACTGTTGCACCCTCAGAAACACTGAAATAAAACCTGAACATTGCTATACCTACTACCTGCATTGCTATAGCATGCTAAGTTTAGGATCAAGCTAAAGTGCTAGTTATTCCATCAGCTTTAATTATTGACATTCATCTTATTTTCTCCATATAATAAAAAAAAGGAAAAAACAAAACAAAACAAAAAAAAAAACTCTTTCATTTAAGGTGACCCAAGTTGGGACATTAAGCCACCAGGCACCACGGAGAAAAAATGAATTTTGACCTCACAAGAAATATTTGATGTCTGCAATGCCACACCAGGACAGACCCAAATACCTCTGGCAACTGTGAATGTGGTCTCAGTGTGGATTTCTACTCAGTTCTTCAAATTATATTTTAAAGAATATTGGTTTCAGTTTATATAAATCTGTATCTCTAAGCACAAGTTTCAAATTTGAAACCTCTCATGACAGCACTCAATATGGCAGCACRATGTACAACTTGAGCATCATGTTATCTCGCATCATATTCAGAGTGGAYTTGTTTATTGCATTTGTGCGTTTTGTAGAATTTTGTCATTTATAGTTCTCACTTTTCCATGCCTTCATGTCATATTGTAATTTTATCATTCTCCGATTAAAGTTTTAAAATCACAGCTTGGTTTCCCCATCATTTCCACCACGCAGTGAGACCATGATGTAGTCCCCAACRGCATTCGATGGCAACTGATAGGAGAAGCCCGGCAGCTCTCCTCGACACCCTGCCAGCTCGGCTGGCTGGTTGTCCGGTGTGGGCATAGCGGCCCTGGGAGGCTGCACCCCTCAGAGGGGACCTGGGGGCAGCTTACATCCTCCTTGCCCAGGCCAGGTCCTGGGAGCAGGTTCAGGGTGGCCTTGCTCTCGCCTCTCTCCTCTCCAACATGCCCATCTGGCAGTCGTCTGCTTTCAYGTACAGCCCACCAGCAGCATGTGGAGGGGCAAAACCATCTTAGCATGTCTCTCCCCATTTTTTTGCCTCTCTGTTACCCTCTRCTTCTCCTTACTGGCTGCAGCCCACCTGAGGTGCTGGTCTCACTGGCCACTCAGCCCTGCCAGTCCTTGCTCCAGGAAAGCTCTTCTCCCTGGAGAGAAAATAATTAATATTATTAACAGCTTATCATGGACAAACTCTGGTTAGAAAGAGTCCATAGAGCCTGCAGACAGGAGCTTATGGTCACATCAATCAGCCGAACAAGCAGATGAGAGAGTCAGGCTCTCAAGCCCATTTGCTTAGTAACTTGGTACTCAGCGGTACTAAAGCACTTTGGCCATCTCTCCATGCTCCTTATGAGGTTACTGTGACCGTTACATATCTCCCCTTCACATCACCCAGCTTTGAGAGGTATTTAAAGTGAACTTCAAAGACAGCTTCGTGTTCTTTAATGCTATGGAGAAACCTTGGCTTGGGTGAGGTTTAGTCTGCAGAGAAGGCGCTCGTGTTTGTGTACGATTCCTCAGCCAGCCATCCGCACAGAGATCTGCAGACTTCTCACCTCAAGCCAGGAGGCTGGGAATGGCATATTGCTCAGACAGAAAAAAAAAATCCCAGTAAAGATGCAGCTATGGCCTCTGAAGAGGAGTTTTTCTGGCTTATAGTAAGGATGTTGCAGTGAGATAAATTCCCTATCAGACAACAGTGCCTTATCTACATAGCTGCAATGGTATGTCTACATGGAGAACTTTGCCAGCTGGTGGGCAAGGCTTTAGGTGATGGATATTTCTTCATTTCTTCATAAAAGCGTAAATATACTGACTAAAGGCTTTGTGTTTGAAAGACCATGACTATTTGAATGGCTCGCGAAGTGACACTTCGTGCTTTTCCACCACCGCGAGGGTGGTGATGCTGAGAATTTCTCCCTCCACCTTTCCTCCTGGCAGAACGTACACCTCCAAAAATCAAGGTCAATTAAAAATGTCAAACTACTCAGTGTTTGCCTGGCTAAAGAAACTAGTTTATATACTCCCAGTTAGTCTGTGGATAGCATTCCTCRGGAAAGCTATGATAAACTGGACACTTAACAAGGCTTGCAAACCTACTAAACAGCTGCGTGAGACATTTGGTGCGTTCGACAGTAAAGACAGGAATGCTTTGAAGGCCAGGCTCATAACGCAGCGCTCTGTCAGCTAGCCTCGGATGGACGCAGYGACCTAACCCTTCGTGATCCGTGGCCCCATGACTCCTCTGCCCGCCCGCGGGCGCACACATGGTGCCTTCTGGCTGGCACACCAGGGATTTCTCCAGCCCGTATCCACCATCTGCTTCGCTCTTCGTGCTCCCCACCTTTTCCAGGGCTGTTTCACATTAGCTAATCAGCAGGTTACAAAGTCAACGCTCTTCAGGAGAAACATTTTAAGAGAAACCTTCCAGACCATCATCTCATTACCAGGTCTGCTGCACAGCCACAGAAAGAAACAGGAAGGAGAAGGTTGCCTCCTGCTTCTTCTAGCCATGATCTTCTCCATCTAGTAGATGAGAATAGCCTTTTTTCTTGGTTAAACTTCACAGTTTTATGCAAGAAAGAAGAGCAAGAGAGAAAGAGGCTGTGGGCTAGCCAAGCTCACTGACAACTTTATGTTCCTACTAACAGTTCCTGTTACTTGGGAGGTGTTGGACAGCACTGGAAGAAGTGCAGCCCTGCTACCCCAAACACATCCATCTTCTGGTCATCTGCCTGGCTCTGCTAGAGTCAGCTGATCCAGAAATACACTAACACTTTCACTTTTGCTTAGTGAGAAACAACATTAAGCCACTTTTCCTAAAAGTGTGGCTGCAGCCATTTCATCTCAGAATGGTAGAAAGGGCATGAATTGCCCAGGTCCTGTTTGCACGTCGTTTCTGCCTTGCCAGGTTCCCAGCTCTGCTGCTGGGAGGTGCAGGGCATTTTCTCGGTCCATGGCTTCCTGTGGGAAGTCACCAGGAGCTTTCACGGCCTTTGGGCAGTGAAGTCGGGCTCAAACTGTCCTCCAGCAGATGCTTGCAATGGCTGAACGGTGTCCAGGTCTTTGAGAAGAATATCTGCTTGTCTCTCACCTGTTCCCCCTAAAAGGGAATCTTACACTATCACTTCATCACAGATGATGGATTATTTCACTGAGCTGATCAATAATCAGATGGTTTAGAAATGTTTTTTTCTGAAGATGAGGAACTATCCACAGCACTGAGGAGCCACAACTGGCTGTGTCTTTTTCATTTGCAAAATATATTTTCAGGAAACCTCACAGATCACCTCCAAGATGCTTTCTCACAAAAACAAGAAAAAAGGAGAACATTTTAGCAGATGTTTACTGGTCAGCTCTGGGAATCCTTTAATAATGTTTTGAATCTTCATAAAATTTAAATTTAAGTATCAGAAGTGCAGATTTCAGAATTTCAGAATGAAGAGTTAGGCAGCATCAGAAAAAAAGCAAGTCTTCCTTTATTTAAACAAGCCTTTTTTTCTACCTGTTAAAATTTGGCTTGAAGACGAGGTGGAGCATATGTTTATGTATCTGGTTGCAAGGAAGATCTAGTCAGGACATGAGCCAAGCCCTCACCAAAGCAACCTCTCTGAGCATCCCTACACCTCTGGCGAGCGGCGACGAGAGCCATGCGGCGATCGCTGCTGGGAGAAGGCAGTCCGGCGTCATACCACAAGGTGGGGATGCTACAATGCTGAACAGCAGCTCTGGCCAGGGGAGCGCAGGGCTGATTTCATTTATCCCTATATGCTACTGATTTCCTAATTGTGAGAAAGCCCAYAGTCGCTTAATCACTTAGCCCTGTATGCCCAGGCCCACTGCCTGGGAAGTTACTCTGCACCGTTTCTCCCCGCATAGTCCTACAGTATTAAAGGCTTTTGGAAATAGTGGAGTGAGTGCAGCTTGCTGCTGGGAGCACAAGGACTTTTCCCATTGCAGGGGCAGACAGCCCCAAGGCTCTTCTTRGGGACCAAGGTGAAAAGCAAGGCTCAGGGATTAATTGAGCATCTTCCTTTGGAGGGCTCAGCTGGGCAAGAAAACTCAGTGCTTGGGGCTCTTGACAAGGCACAAGCTTTACTTGCTTCCCAAGGAGACAGACACCATAGCAAGAGCCTCCCCAGGCAGAGGCAGCAGGACAATGCTCCCACGAACTCAAACGCAGGTTATAGACCCACRTACTCCAGGGCATAACACAACCATTAAGCAATAAGGAGACGCTTCCCTCTTGTACCCTTGCTGCTCGGGGTATGGGTTCTGGGAAAGGAAGCACGTAGGAGTCTCTCCTTTGAGGAAGGGCAGGGGTTGCTTCCCTAATTTCATGTATTCTGCCATCAAATGCTGTAACAACTCCTCACCAGTGTCAGTTCTCACGTTTGCTGGTTTACCTTTCCTCCACCACATCTGGGGACTCTGACAGAGCAGACAGCTCTTTTGAATCCATGCAGCTAAAATTTGAGCTGTTGATCTTTGGCCATGAGCTCATTAGCCTCCAGAGCCTTGTCTCAGAAGATACTGGGTATTGTCCTGCTGAGGACAGGGTGGCTGACACACTCAGTAYGGGAAAACAATAGCTGTGACACTTCGTGTCTTCAATAAAATGTTTAAGAGTCTAGAAAAGAGAAGAAGAAGTGGGAACTTTATTATAGTCTTCAAATATGTAAGAGGTTATTATAAAAAGGGCAGCAGTCAATTGCTCTCCATATCTGCCAAGGGTAGGAAAAAATGAATAAGCTTAGTATTTAGTAATGCAGCTTAAATATTAGGCATTTGGGAAAACCCACACAGTTTCTAGCTGTATAGTTAATTAAACATTAGGACAGTTTATCTAGGGAGGTTTTGGAGTCCTTAGCTTAGAGGCATTTGATTTTTAAGAGCAGATTGTAGAAACATGTAGACCTACATGTTTTACTTTTGTGATTTTAAGATTGCCCTGCCGTGGCCTTGTCTGCGCCTCTCATCCCTGCAGCTGGGTGCCCCCTGGGCAGCGGAGCCTGCTTCTCACAYGGGGCCGTGGGGCTGGGTACTGCCTGGACAGAGGAGGTGATGGGCCATCAAAGCTGGTGTGGGTTCAAGTAGAGATGGCACAACATGAAATACTTGGAAAAACATGAAATACCTGGAAATAACATCTGACTCAGGAAGTCCCCGAGCAGGTGGGGCTCAGACAGTAGCTGGAAAATGTCATAAATATGTTTGTATACTCTGTTCTTACACTCTTTCCTCAGTACCTATTTTAGGCTACTTTCAGAGACAAGTTGATGGACTGCTTATGGCGTTAGTCCATCTGAGCCAGTATGTCCCCTCACATTCTTATGTTAAGTGAGGGGTTGAATGAGATTGAATAGAGCTCAGCAAACTACTAGCTTTACTCTAAATCAGTGCRTTTTCCTCCTGCAGCCCCTCTCTGGCATTTAAGTCTTCACACAACATGTATTTACTTGCCTTTCAGAGTCTCTTAGGGGTGGTCCACAGATCCCCATGCTGAAGCCTACAAGAAAAGAAAGCGGATGAGAATTGAAATACTTTGCTCCTGAGTATACCTGGAGGGCAATCCAACGGCACTGGCCATTTTTTAACCCCAGTGGAGAGCTTGCAGCTGACAATTCGCCTTAGCTGCTCAGAAGAGCGGCGTAACTCTCTGCACAGGGAAAGCAATCAGAGTTGCAGRAAGTCCTGCTTAATCAGATGGAGGCAACACACAGAGCTTGAAGGCACAAGAAATAATGTGGGTAGGAGCCAGGCTGCAGTAGAGAGGTCGTGAATATTTTCACACTGTTCAAGTGCCCATGGTTCAGTTTTTATTTTTAGGAACATGATAGAAAAGTTACATTTAAACAGCAACAAAGAAAGTTAGCTCTACTTGCTATTTTATTTATAGACAGCTGAGGAGATGAAGGCGTTCATCTGTGACTGCTTTATTGCTAGGTCCAGCCATCCCAAAATGAAACATCATGTACAGCAGTTTGTTCTTTATCGCTTTATTCTTTYGCTCACATGTGTGGTATGAAACACTAACGTCATGGTTGGAAATAATGTCATTGGCAGGAGCTGGGGTTTCTTTGCCACATTACTATAAACCTATCTGAGGCAATTCATCAGAAAATTAAAGGCACTTTTTAAACCAGAAAACGCTGCCAAAGGGGAGCTACTGTGTATCCATAYGGAGAAAGGGCACCTTCCAAACCTGCGTAGATCACAGAGCACCTAAACATCTGAGCTGGACTCGCTTGAGGGACTCCTGGTCCCTGCAAAGTCCTGCCCYGTCTGAGGGCAGATGTCAGACCCCAAGGACAGACCCCAAACAGCCCGATCTCACCCTATGATATGCTCAGGAAGCAAGTCTGTGAGGAAACCTGAGCAGGATAAGCAGGAGGAGACATAAAGGACTTTTCTACTGGCTTGGCTGACTGTGTTAAGTGGATGCTGAGGGCAGAATTAATCTATCTGTGCCCTAAATGCTGCAGGGTTGTTGTCATTGTTATTACAAATTCAGTTATTGTTCAGTTGCTTAGAGCCACCATGTGGACCTCTTCTCGTTAAATTTACAGAAAATCAATAATGGAAATATGCAAGTTATCATCCACTCAGATAAAGACCTGATATGATTTTCTTCCAAGTGGACTTGCCAAGAAATCGGCAGTGCCGTGCAGGAATTCATGTCCTTCGTGAAGCTCCAAAGCCACAGCGAGGTGAGCCTGCTCGCTCTCCCCGCAGCGGCCCACCACCTCCAGGCRGCACCAGCAGGGTTTCCACGGGCAGCCACCACACACTGCAGCAGAAGCAGACCTCAGAAACCGATTTGCACTAAAATGCCGTTCCTGGTCTACTTTTTATTTTCAGCCCTGATTTGACTCTGCCCACGCAGCTGGGCTGCGGGCTTATACCCGGCGCTGCGGGTGCAGCAACGCCAGCCGTGGCTTCGCGACACAAAACCCGGAGCAAATCACAGTGTGGCAGCTGGGCAGAAATGAGCAGACTGGGCAGYTGACAGAGAAAGAGATAAGCAGCTGTTAAAAAAAGAAAAAAAAAAAGCAAGTTTAGCCCTCCTTCGGCTTGCAGTAAGTTTGCTGCTGTGGAGCAGAGCTCAATTGCACGTAGAGCCTGTGCTGTGTTCAGCGCTTTAAAAACTGCCCTCAAGATTTAAAGCCTCCTTCCAAAATCCTACTAGCTCAGTTTTAATTCTTATTGTAATAATAATACAAGCCTGCAAAATCTGGAAGTTCGTGGTAGGGTTTTTTCCCAGGGAAAGCATGTGGCCGAGCAGATGTTGTGCTGGTTGGTTCCCTGGGCGGCCTCTCTCCATGCCCAGCCCGGCCCTTGCAAACTGGGTTTGTTCTTACTTCTCGTTGTCGTTTTTTTTTTCCTGAAGAAAAAAACGAGGCTTTAATAAACACCTGACCAACYACTTCTGCTCATCTCAGCTGTTTTTCTTCCTCAAGAGAGCCCAGAGCTTTTTCAGGACAATAACCAGCAAGGACTTCCCTCGCTATCAAAAYGCTGTGTAGCTAAAGCCAGGAGAGAATTAGGAATATAGTTAAAATGGAAACTGTCCTGAATTCTTTACATCCTCAAAGTCTTTCCTGTAGCTCCAGCAAAAATGCTTTTGGATTATGGATTGGAGAACAGGGCTTTCCTCCGCTTGGCTGAAAATTGCTTAACAAACTATGCTCCTTCACAGACAGACTTTTCAGGGTGTTCCTGGACAGGTGCGTCTTCATGCGTTAGCCTTTTCCTGTTAATTGTGCCCTTTTCAGCTAACAAAAAATGTATTTCAAGGGAGGTTTCTGTTCGAGTGTTATTTTAAAGCAAAAAGGGTCTCGGCAGGATGGGCAGTATAAAAAAATAATAGCATGTTAATGAAGAGTGGGAGGGAAGGTGGTTCGCCTGCTATTTGTAACACAAGCCTCGATAAGAGGTTATTAGTCATTCAAAGGCAGTGAATGACTTTAATTAAAATTTGAGCTTTGAGAGCTGGTTAAAGAATCCATCGAGCAGACTTGCAGGGAAAAAACAGAGAGAAGGAGAGGAGAGCGGGAGTTCACCAAACTGACAATGAGCTTAATTAAAGCCAAGAGGGACACTGGCAAACTGTAATTTCCGGCCTTCGCGATGGGTTTTATTTCCTGGTCTTCCAGCCCCAGCCCCAGCTGGAGCGCTGGCCAGCACCCCGGCACACCGAGGGGTCGGGGCGGGGGGAGCAATCCCTYACCTTTCCCCCTTGGGACTCTGTGGTTTAGCAATCTGGGCAAGACACAGTATTTTAAAAATCTTTTGGATTTTGAAAAGCAAGGCTACTTATTGTTAATTGTGGATTTTAGAAAATAACAACAGCCTGCCGATTTTCCATTCTGTCCCTGTCTCGAGACAGTGCTGGGAGGGATAACCGAGCCCTTCGCTTGGGGAAATAAAGGCAGGATAACGAGAGCAGGCATCTGCGAGGTGCAAGACSAGGCTTGCTGGATGTGTTGATGTTGCCTGGTGGTTTTCTCCTCCCAGCCACAGCAGTGCGATCCCCCTGCATTGGGTTTGGGATGGTGCCTGCGTGGCAAGGAAGACCCGGCACGTGGGTGAAAGGGCCGCTGGTGTTAGGAGGGAAATCCTGCTGGAAAGAACTATCATCGAACTGGCTTTAAAAGAGAAGGAAATCAGCTTGCAAAATGAAGAAGGGAGTTCTGCACTGCCTAGGGGTAAATTTGAGACTTCCTCATCCCAGYTTCTCCCTCCAGGGCTGCATCTCCAGCATCTCTGTTTACATCGCATTCACTGAAATGCTTTGATAYGTGTGCTCTGAACAGCTGCTAGGCAGACACAGGCTGTTTCAGTCTGTGAGAATAAAGGAGGACTTTTCTCTTTTTGGTATATGCAATATATCACTGTTACGTAATGTGAGCTTAATGCTAGCGTAGGACACACCACAGAACTAGGATGTGTTTATTTCCTAGAAACAGCGATATTTATTCCTACCAAAGTTATTTTATGTGKTACAAACCAAATTTCTGAAAACTTCCTTGTAAAACACAGACTAGGAAGCTGAGCTTTGGGTCCTGAGCCTGTAACAAGGCATCTGCCCCAGTGAGCTCTTGGGCTAAGAGCACTGCCTCCACCCTGCAGCTYGCTGATTTGCAGGACAGCTTTCAGAAGGTATCGTCTGTGTACAGTCAAGTACGAAGATTTAGCCTCACTGAGGACTTTATCTGTGCCAAGACCGTACAAACTGCTGCACACCCAAGGTCCTGTCACATCAGTGTCTAGCCCCRCTGTCCATGTTGCCACTTTGTGGGGGAGTGTGAGAGTTGCAGCCACCAGCCGCTCGGGTCTTCCCGAGCCAGACACTGCGTGTGGACCCCAAGGAGGAGCCTAACAACCTCAGTCCATCTACACTGTACGTCCTGTCCTGACAGGTTGTGCCACCAGGGAGATTACATCAGACCTCTACATATGCCAATTTAGGACTTTTCTTGCTGGCAGAACTGTATCATCTCTATTAACAATGTTACTAGGCTGACAAAACACTATCTAAACCAAGAGTTTTCTTGGCTTAGCTTTCTGTGGGGAGGTGTGATTTTTTCCCCTCCCCAGCCAGCAGTTCCACCAGAAATACACCGCAGTACAGATTAAGCCATGCTGTTATTGCAAAGTGCAGCCAACCTAGACCTGTGCCTGACTTCCCATCTGCTTGTCATTAGAGGGGAGTCAAAGTCTGGATCTTACATTCTCAAGGTGGAGAATGAAATCTGTGACCTTGAGCTTCTTTCTTTTCATTTCAGTTTAGGGTTTTGCTATCCTTGCTGTTCATTTTGCAAAGAGCTTGGGGCCATATTTGCAAAAGTGGCCTTTAATTTGGTGCTTCAGGATGTCTATGTAGGGAAAAGAGCAGACTGTTAAATAAAAATGTATGTCCAAGCTTTATAAAGAGACAAGATGCCCCTGAATCTTGTTCATCAAATATCTGGCCCTTGGCTGGTTGAGGGAAAGAATTCTGAAGGTGAGATGACATTTGGAAACTGGAGCTCATTTCTGCTGCAATCATTTTTTTYCCTAATGATGTTAGCTACTGGACTGTCTCTTTCCATAAAAGAATATCTTCCTTTAGCTTTCTCTCACTGGTTCTAGATGGGCTAACATCTAATGCATTTATTTCTGGCACATACATTCATTGGCATGTTGACATCTTTTTTAGTGTTCTCCCCACCTCAAGCCACTCCATCAATCCACAGTCCTTAAGCAGAGACCTTTAAATGCACCACAAAAGAGAAGGCAGATCACTTTTTTTTTYCTAACTTAAAGTGGACGCCATCTCTCCTAGATTTTCTTAGCCCTCTACAAAGGTTCGTGCCAAGCGAATCTGAATTCCCTTTCAAAACTCAAACTGTGCTTAATGGGAAAGGTATGATTTCATAAGCAGATCCTTGCAAGACTGATGTTGTGCAGACAAAATCCTGTAATGATTAACATGTGGCACCTTGGTCCAATTCACTCAGCTATGCATTTACATTGTAGTGAAAACTGCTTACTGGCTTGCTAGACTGGTGCAATTTATTTAAATAAATTAGGATAGCCGGAAACACAGGGCAGTTGTCATATGTTTTGTTGACACAAGGATCTCTAATTTTTTTGCAACATCTTTTTAATATTTTGGCAAGGAGAGGGTCTCAAAGCCTTACCCTGAAGTCTCTGCAAATCCGTTTCAGATGTGGATGGGAAAGGAATCAGAGCCAGGCCATCTGGCTCTGCCTCTGATTGACTGGGCTGACCTCCCTTATCAATCCTTGCTCCTCCAAGTGCTGGCAAACACCCTGAACTTYTTGCACATGGTTTCATGGTTTCAAACCCCATGGTTTCAGCAGCAAAATGTCTGAATGCTGGTGCTCGTGTCTACCTGGCTCCTGCAAGAGCCTCACTGAGAAGGAAGGGGCAAGAGCAGGTGTGTGAGGTCCCTGCTATGTCCTCGAGGAGGCCCCCAGGCCACCGTGATGGTGGCTTTGAGGAGCAGCAAGAAGGGCTTGTGAGGACCACCATAGCTCTCCAAGTCTTTTAGCCTCCCTGCTCTTCTGCCCCCTCAACAGCAGGCACAGAAGCCCCCTGTTTCGGTGCTGTCACTGCAATTCCTCTCTTCCCTCTTCCAAAGTCCACTGAAATTTATCAAAAGTTGCCATTTGACTCCAAAGGACTTTGAATGAGGCTATAAATTCTGGCTATTGCAGGTGGCTTTGGAAAATTAAACAATGTACAGTGTGGGCATTTACACCAGCTYAGTTAATTTAAACACAACTGTGAATATAAATCAGCTACTTTCATGTAGAATTTCTTGATGCCATTAAGAGCGCTGCTTTGAATTAAAAAATATCTGACTTACTAATAAAGGCAAATAATGACAGGCAGATCTTATTATTTTATTGGGCTAAAGTTAAATATTTGACCAATAATGAAAACCTATTTCTAACTGTTTTCTTTCCTTCCTCCTCACTCTGTTTCTTTAAAGTACATATACGCTTGTGTTTTCAGTATTTGCTTTTGCTTAAGTTATGCCTTTTGCTGGATTCATTGGTAGTTAGAACAGGGTGAATTGATTAAGAACTGTACTATTTTTTCTTTCAGTGATTACCATCTCCGTATTGAACCAAGCTTCGATGATAATTAGTTATTCTTTGTTCTATCGTTGGTCCTGACAGAAGAAGCCTTGGGCTAAGACATCTAGTGCTCAGTGTTGTAGGAAAACAGGGGAAAAATGCTGGAGCCTTCGTCTAAAGGGCTTAGACCTCAGTTAGAGGAGGTCTAATTGACTGCAGCTAATTCTTCATTCGCTGGTGGAAAAGTCCGTTATTGCTATTGTCTGGAAGGAGAAATGCCCCGGCTTAGGGGCTCCATGCCCCAAATCTCTGCAGAGAGAACATGGGACTCGTGGAGGGCCAGGAATCACGGGCACAGGTAGAAACCCCCTTATAAATAACAGGCTCCTTTACTTCCCTCACCCAGSCCCATCTCTCATGGTAAGCACAAGGCCACTCTTGCTGTGTGGACTCAGCTTCCAGACAACATATTCGGCATGCAGAGAGGTTGCAACTGCTACCGGCCACGGTGGGTTGGAGGAGGCAAGACAGCACACCTCCGCTAAAAGCTCTCTTGCGCCAGTCCTGGTCAGGAAAAGAAACTAGAAGTGAGCAGGTTAACTTGTGGTTTGTTCTGCTTTCCTAACCGCAGTGCAAATTCTCTCCCACTGCTAGTCCAGCACAGCTCAGCTTCCAGATGCTCAGAAGAAATGACTGTCCCATCTGCTTCAGYGTACGTTTCTTTTACTTTCATTTCTGTGTGAATGGGAGTAGCTGTAATGAATGTCCAGCAAGTGACTGCAGGATGTGGCAATTACACTGACTTCATCAGTGTGTTAGAAAGTCTGGGCACTTATTAACGTGCRTTAGCACCATGGGAATGGCTTTCTGCCAAAACCCTGCTCGAGCCTCCATAGGCCTGCAATAACTGCAGTACTTCTGAACTAAAGATGTTGAAGGCTCCGGTCACTCTGCCCAGGTCATTCTGGGTCTTTTCTGGGTCTCTCTCTCATATATGAGAGTTATTAGAGACTTGATGCATTCTAATTGCCTTTGGGAAAGAAATGAGGTTTGATGCAAAGGCTTGGAATCAGACAAAAGGGTCAGGGCCATGGGGCAAATTCTGTTTTTATTCATCAAAACACTTCAGCTCTGCTTGATCTGTCATCACCAGAATAGCAAGAGGAAGGGAATTCCCAGCTAATTCCCAAAAGAAGTTGTGTAGTGGTTATGGAAATAGGTCCAAAAGGCTGAAAACAGGTACAAAAAAATGTTTTTTTTTTCCCCTGAAAAGTCACCTAGGGCTTGTTAGCCACTAGTAAGATCTGAGCATCAYGCAATTCCCCAGGCATTAGGAAACTTGCACCTTCATTTGTTAGAAAGAAGAAAACCACCTGAAAGTATGTAAAGGAAAAAGCATTTATTTTGCTCTTTTTATCACAGTTTAAGTGTCTCTTGTCTCTTGCATGAGCCTATTCTGCTAGATGCTCAGAGCAGAACAGCAGATGAAGGTCTTGCATTTGCCTCTGCATGGGAAAGAAGTGGAGATGATACTTGCCTGGCACATGTAGTAGCTAAATGTGATCTACCTAGAGTGCCAGGCTGCATTGTAGCCTCTTGTACATGAAGCGGTTTCAGGGTGGTTTTGGCCAACATCAGAGAGAAGATGCAAACAGTTTCCAAGCCCCCCCAGCCCAAACACGCAGCCGTGATACTGAGCACACCTTACGGACGGCCCTAGGCACACTGACTGTGTCCAGCCCTTGCAGTACTGATGCGGAAGGACCATGCAAACAAGCCCACAGCACTCGCTGCACCCATCTGCTCCCAACAGTGGTGGTTTTGCTGAGGGCCCTCCACTCTGTGCTGAAGAACGCTTCATCCTGGGCTCACCACCCCCCTCTGCTTCTTGTTCTTTCCCTTAGGACATTTCCTGAGCCACAAGGCTGAGGCAAATGCCTTTGTACTTGAGGTAGAGTTGAGAATACAAAGATTCTCATAGTGATAGCAAGATAGTAATAGAGAATCAGGACCAGGTAATAGCCCTAATTAAAGGAAGACAACASATACGGATTTAAAGGCAGGATCTTACCTGCGAATAGCGGTGCGCCAACTTGGAAACTGGCTACAGTTTCTTCTAGGGATAGTGTTTCGGGGAGTGGCAATAAACCTTCCAATAAAGGTATCTTCGTCTTTTCTGTCTTTTATTTTTCTCCATGTGCTGATGCTGGTGGTTTCACTTTCAAACTTATCATTTCCTAGCAATAGATTGAGCAAGTTTTACCCAGAAACAGCTGTCACTGGCGAATAAGCAGGGAAGTAGCAGGAAGAGAGCAGAGGTTTTGYGCAAAGCCTCGCTCTCAAGCGCCAGGGAGCAGCACGGTCATGTCRACGTCAGCCTCCCAGAGACGCGGCCCAGGAGCACCGCAAAGGGACGCAAAAAGCAAGCACAGGTGATGAAAGGGGGGAAATTCAAAGGGAAAAGCCAAGATTTGGGGACTCTGACTTGCCTGGTGTCACCATAGCAATTAAGGGGGATGATCTGAGCAGCAGGACTAGTTGTTGCTGCRTAGGGACAGCAACAGCAGAAAACCAAGAACCAGGGAAGTCTAAAGCTTCTCCAGGGGTTGATCTTTAGTGCCTAGCACYGCTTATATGTTTTACAGGACAGGCACTTTGAGTTTATTCTGCATGGACTGCTGTTAGAGCTAGTTTCAAATCTGCATTTGTAGCTGCTCATACATATGTTTGCTCTGTACATTCACTGAAGAAATGGCATAGAGTGGTTACAAGTTAAYGGATCTTCAAAATGAAGTGCTTGCCAGCAGCATTTAGGACAYGGAAATTTGGACCAGAAACCTTAACAGAAGCAAGCTAGCCTAGCGTGACCTTCAGTGRAAGCCTGAGTATTAGATCCTTAATCTGTTTACCCGAAGGTAAATGCTAAGTGATGCCACTGGTGTGCAGGCAGTTAATTGGGATGTACACCAATGCAAGGAAAATACTTGAGAATAAACCTATTTAGGAATGTCCTGACTACTTCCCTAGGTTACCACCTGAATCTACAAAGACCCAGCATCTCACATAATCTCAGCTGATGGGCAGTAGTCTTCCTCTCTGATATCCATGTATGAGTACTCTGTGGTAAATGCAGCATCATTTGATGTGGCTGGTAGTTAGTTATCAAATCCAAAATGACCCTTGATTTTTAAAAGCCCAAGGGGTGGAGGAAAGGGGGATGTGGCTACACAGGGAGCTATGCTTAGAGAAGTCTTTTTGGCCTTGTTGAAAGCTTGGGAAGAATCAGAAAATCCCAGCAAACATGAGCATTAGGGACTGGCCTATCCCTCCATACAAGGCAGAGCTGCTATGTGCAGAGCCGARCGCTGGGAGATGCTTCCCTTCAGCTGTAATTGTGTTGCTTATAGTAGGTCATTAAAAGCACGAACCCATTTCTCATGTGACTGGTTTTYACAGCACTTGCATTTTTGCACATCTCATTATCAGTCTAAGTCGGCTTTGGATACATCAGGTCTTTGAGATCTCAGCTGACGCGCAACACTCTTCCTCTTGCCTGAACAGGGGACAACTGTGTACAAAGGAGGAACAAGACAGTGTACGGGGTCTTCCAAAGCAATGCTGCTTGTCAGGAGTGGCTACCTTACAGAACATATTTTTTGGCTTTGAGGGTGGCCTGCTTAGCCAATGCTGAGTATTTCACCATGCGGAGGAGGCCACCCTAGTATTAATTCACCTCAAAGAGCAGGTTGAAGTCATTAAAATATTTTGCAGGTGGTTTCTTGAATTCATGGTGCAGCTGGATGCAGCCTAAAGGGAGTGGGAAAAAAGAAGAAGAAGAAGAAGAAGAGGCAAGTTCTGATGAAACACAAATTAACATAACTCATAGAAGGGAAAGAAATCTGGTTTCAATCTCTACAACAAAGCCGAGCAACACATCAAGCTAGAAAGGAGAAATGTCAGCCAGCCAGTGCCTGGGATTTTATTGCTTTAGCACAAGTGCTTCTTCACGGGTCCCGCGGGAACCCAGGTGCTACCGCAGGCAGCTGGGAAGGCAGCACACACACAGACATGCCTGCTCACCTGGTGCTGCACGCCAGCCCCCTGCTGCCTTGCAACACTGCCACGGCCCCGCGCCCCCACCGCGTTCGCCTGCTCCTGCGGGAGCACCCCAGCGCGGCTGGCGTGGAGGGCTGGGAGCGGGGCAAGTCAGTGCATTCCTCTTCCATCRTCTCCCTCAAGTGGAGTAAGCCTGGTAAGCAAGGGGACGGCTCCCCAGGCRAAATCAGAGTCTATAATGTTAGCTACTGGGTGTTGAGACTCCTTGTGCCAGTGTTTGCTTTGGAGGAGGATCTTGCCTGCAGCTAGTACCCACTCAAGTATCAGCTCTACAGGCAGTCGCTAGATTTTGGTGACCCAGAATCTGAAAATATTCACTATAAGGGCCCTGTTCACGTGTGGGTCCTGGTTCCAACTTCATTTTAATGCCCCAGCACAAATCACAGTTGTCCGGGTGTTGGTTTCAGTCTCTCTTCTGCATGGAAACTCTCCAGGCAACAGATCATTTCTGTCCTTCAGAGCTGGATCCTCTCTCTCTCTCTCTCTCTCTCTCTCTCTTTTATTTATTTTATTTTTTTTTTTTTTCAGATGTGCTGACCAGGCCTGAGCAGGGCAGTCAGGGTGATCTAGTTCAGAGGGACATTCACAAGGGAGTCGCCAGACCTGGCTCCTCCTCAGCTGGCTGTGGGCAGATCACTCATGCTCCGAACTCAGCAGTGCCCCCAGATATCAAGTGGCTCTGAAGCTCTTTGACCTTTTACAGGGAAAACAAAGCTTTTTAGGATAAATACAKTCATACCGAAAAACTTACTGGTATGTCAAAATTTTCCAACCCTGTTCATTCCGAAAAGAGAAAAAGAGAGAAAAATCAGGTGAAACAGGAAAAAGTCAAGCTGGTTTATGAACAGGCTTACCACTGCAGAGGCAGTTACACAGCTCTGGCCACAGAGAGCTTCACAGTGTTCATCTATCTATCTCCTGCGTCCTAGGTCAAATCACCAGTAGCTATTACCACAGGAGAGCAGTGTTGTCTGAGAGCAGGATTAATTCTTGATGGTTTTGAAGCCTATCTGCAGAAACACAAGTACTCATGTAGAGACAAGTGTAGGCTGTCAACATTTTTGGTTACCACTCTCATTTTTTCAGTTTAGTGGCGAACTGCAAGGACGGTGGAGGTGGCTACCCTTGCTTACCAGGCACAGGACCTGTTTGTGTCCTTGCCTCTTCTCTTTCCCAYCTTTGGAAGGCCACTAAAGCCCTATAAATTCTTCCCAGGCATGCCTAGGATATTTCCTGACCTTTTGGAATCAGTTAGGTGGGTTTGTGACAACTACCATATCGTAGATAAATGAAGAAACACCTCTGAGTTAGGCTGTCTTATTCAGGAAACAAAGGGGGGAGAGTGCCACCTTGCCTGGGCATGCTGCCCTGGGGCTGGGACAAAATCCTGACCAGAAGATGGCCAGGGCTGAAAAGCAAGAGCAGAAGTTGCTGGTGTTTGGACACAGCCTCATCCATAAGGACTTCCTGTCTGTCTGGAAGGGTTATGTTTGCAACAGCAGCCAACAAGCACCCGCTGCAGATGTCCTGTTGCATCCCTGCCCAGACACTGTGTCCTTGGCTTGCCCRCTTACCTGGTGCGTACGATCTCAGTGTGCCTGGAAGGCGACAGGTGAAAGCAAACCAAAAACCTCAAGCTCTTCCTGGASATCTCAGCAGAACATTTCTGACTAGGCAGGAACAGCATCAAAAGGAAAAGGGGCCAGCACTTCCTAGCAGAGAGGGCTGGTGGATGGGGCTGCTTGGCCTGGCAGACATGCCCATTAATGTGCTGGAAATTGCTGCTCTATTAATAATCCCATTGTTTCAGCAAGCCCTCCACCCAAGGAGACTGTGCTGAATCAGCGATTTCTTTTCTTTTTCCTTTCCCGATTTAGTAACCCGCATTGCACAATCTAAGTCAATCTATTGCTGTCGGCAGTGATGGCACAGCAGGAAACAAAAGATCGCAGAAAGAAGGGGGTTGGCAGCTACCACAAGCTCTCCTCAAGGCTCAGCAAGAGCATCAATGTGTGATCCCTGATGCTCTTGGCATGACAGTGACCCCCTCAGCCACACGCACACAGAAAAACAGTTCTTCGTGAGAAATCTGCCATGTGCTTGTGTAGGCTTACACCTAGATGGAAACATGGCATGGCGCTTCCAGGTGGCCATCACTCGTCCGACCGACGTGACTCTGGCAACACATGGAATTGCAYTGGTGTAAATTATATGTAGAGAAAAAGAGAATCAGGCTTGCTGACCTGTGTAGGCAACCACAGCTAGACAGGCAAAGCAGGGTGGAATATGGCTTTCATACTGACCTTTGCAAAACACCTAAGTGGAGAACTGGAATTTGAATCTTGGAGCACCATCGTTCAGGACTGTCAAAATTGGGCAGCTGTACCCCCACTTTTACACCAATGTCGCCAGGCCATTACAAGTCGAATGAAATGGCCACAGTACAGCTACAAGAGATGGTAAAAATCTACTCCAAAAACTTCTTTTTGATGGGAGGAGGACACAAAGATCTAGTCTTAGCCTTTGCCTTTTGAAAGGGCTTTTTGAAAACTATAGCTGCCAGCTACTTCTTTTTTTTTTTTTTTTAATATTTTTTGAAGTAAAACGCATTGACATCAGTGTGGTGTTAAAAGCCTTTCTGCTGTAAATTAGCCCACTGTCTGCACACAGCTGAATCACATCCATGCCTACAAGCAGCCACTTGGCAATGAAAGCACAGTTGTGTCTAGCTAATCACTTGGCCCAGCAGAAGCAGGTGGCTTTAGGCTTGTGCAGAACTGAGTGGTCAGTTCAGCCACCAACACCATCAGAAACAGGCTGGCCACGAGCCCTTCCCTCGGGGATCGGCAATACCACTCCGCCTAGGATTCACTCAGAGTTTACCCAAGCACAGCAGCGCGAGCAGGGTGCGTGCCCCGGTAGTCACGGGGGCTCAGCTGACGGGTGCTAACCTCCAGCCACCCTAATTGASTAGGGTATCTCAGCCCTTTGCAATGAAGCAAATTAACCCCGTTTGTCACTGTAACAGAACGTTGTGATAACCAACGACTCCCTTCCCTGCTTGCTGGTGTTCAACCAGGGTGCAGCTCTGTAGGTATGTCTGAAGGGAGAGTGTAGAGGAAGACTTCAATATCCTTGTGGGTTTTTGAGAAAAGGGGAGCTGCTGTGGGGTAGTGTGTTGGGCGAGGAGCCTCTGCCCTGCTCCTGCCTGCGGAGCAGGCAGAAGCACCTCCAGTGCTGTTTGGGAGAGTCACCTTGCCTTGCAGAATTGAAAGGCAATCAAAATATCATAGTAAGGGCTATAGTTGTGAGTTTTACAGTAAATGAGCAAAGATGTGGTGAAGTGGTAGAAACTGTAGCTGTGGCTGTGGAGAAGGGGTCAAGGAGGACACACAAGGCTGGTGAGAGCCTCAGCAAAGGGGATGGAGGCTTCTCTTTGCAGGCTCTTCTCAGTTAGCTTCCCAGACCCACCCAGGCTTCTGCTTCCTCATCCTGCTACCACTTGCTTTTCCTTGCAACTCCTGCAGATATTTTCCTTCTTTGTGTTTTGGTCACACACTATCACTAAATTGTCATGTTGGTGCAAGTTAACTTTTTTTTTAAACTGCTGCTCAGTGCTTAGCCTCCCTTCCTAGGGAGTGCATCTTGAGGCCAATGTTTAACTAAGCACCTTGGCTACGGGAGGAGTTTCACTCGAGTTAGGAGCGAGTCAAACGGCCACCTCGAGCCCAAACCCCGCTACGTGCGTCGCAGCGATGCCGAGCGGCTCGGCTGCGCCCGCGCCGTAGGCTCTGCGGGCCCGTCGTGCCAGGGCGAGCGGGTGAGGGAAGCTGCGTGTCCTAGCTGTGGGAGTTTTGAGGAACTGTTCGAATTACCACATCAGGGTTCTCACAAGTCTATAAAAACTGAGTAGATAGGCAAAGCATATCGGAAAGCATATCAAATCACTGGGCAGAGAGGAAGCCCCTTCAGTTCTTTGTTGTCCGTAATCTGGCAAGATTTTAGCTTAGCTGCAAGAAATTTGTCATGGAAATTAAAGATAGACACAAGGGAGAGGGAAATTCAAGTGATATGAACACTTTGACTCTTTCAGACAAGATTGGGTTTGCTTCAGCTGCTGTTACAACATTTCAGATAAGTGGTAAGGCTTTTTATTTATTAAAGGGATTGATATGATTTTATCTGGCCTATGAAGAAAACGGCACATAAAATAGGATGTTGTATTTATATTGCATACTAAATGCTTTTTTACGGTGACACTTGCTACTAAATTTACTTTCTGTGTGAAAAGAGAAGTATGTGAAAGTAGCTTTTCTAGGCAGAAGCTGATACTGAGCATGAGAAAATATTAGTTCTTTTCCCTGTTTTAGAAAAAGCCTAATTTCATTGAGGAAAACTTTAATGCCTTAATATTGAAGATATTCAAATCACCAGATTGAACAAAAAATATAAGTTTATGAATTTCAGTTGAATAAATATAGTATTGCTGACTAAACCATTCTACTGTAAAATTAATTAAATCATTGTACTCTTTTAAAACTAAGCCTTTAAACTCCTGATTATGTTACTTTGAAAAAACTCAATTAAGGATAACTTACTGCATGTTTGAAGTAGTTATTAATGCTTCTGAAAGACTTTTTTTTTTCCTTCCTAAAGGCTAAAATGCAAAGCAATTTTTCTTTTATGTTTGCCAGCAACAATTTGTTTTAAAAGTAATGATTTTTGTTTTCTTATGTTCTATCACTTAGGTTTTTTTTGTTTGGTTGGTTGGTTTTTTTTTTTTAATCTATGTCATTTGATACATAAATCACTATTCACATGTACCCAGCGCTCTGGGGATAGCATGTGTTTTAAAGAAACCTCTTTGAATGGCAGCCTGGGACAACTAAATGCAATGAAAGCAGCGAGTTTTTTCACGCAGGAAGGGGAGAACTACTATATTTGTACTGTTATAGATTGGATTAAATCTTGATTGAAGCAAGCTGGTTAAAACAGTTAAGGAAAAGATAGTAAATGTGAATTGCAAAGCAYAGGCACGTGCAAGGGAGAGAAGGCAGCTTGCTGCTGTTACGGGACCTGGCCCTCCCAGAGGGACCTGGCTGCTTTCAGTCTCTGGAAAGCATTTGTACTTTATCGCGGCCTGAAACAGCTGGAAGCAAGGAGAGTTTGCTGTAAGTGAGGTTCGAGAGGATGCCTACCCTGCTTCTGTTGGGTTTCAGAGCCTCGAATCAAACGAGAGCCGTCTGCATGCTGTGCTCGGCTGGCCCTTGCCATCTACCTGCTGCTCCTGACAGCTGGCCAAGCACTGTTGGCATACAAAGGTAATTCATCAGCCTTGCTGCAGGCTTGACAACAAAAGGTAGCTTTGCTGGATGTCCTTCTGCAGTGTATTGTGCCCGGAGAGCTTGGCTGTGAACAGCTGTGGTGGGTAGAGGGCACCAAATACCCCAGAGACCTTCTGTGTTGTCCAGCATCTCCATCTTGGCCATCTTCTGACTTGTCTGCATCCTCCTCTCTTTGCAGAGACCTGTCTTTCCCTGCCCCCTTTTGTACAGGAGCAGAAGGTCCCACTTCCCTGTCAGGTGGGAACCTCTGCACTCTTCCTTGCAGTGTGCCCCCTCCAGCTTCTCACCCCCAGAGCGCATCCCCCACTCTCAGGTGCCTTCCACCCCACTGCAGTGTCCCTGCCCCCCAGTACCACTTCTGTGAGTAGTCAGGTGGGACACCAGGCTGCTGAAGAGACCCTGCCATGGAGAGACCCTGCGCTTGCCATGTGGGGATGGCAGGAACACACCCAGTGTGCAAAGACCAGCACCCTAAAAATACCTCCCAAGATCAGCTGCACTGCATRGCCCTTCTCTTTCCTCAGTGTTTAAGATGCAGGGAGATATGTCAAAAAATCAAGGAAAAAACGCATCCTACCTGGAAGAAATATTGAAAAGCTCCTCTGCAGAAAARCTTACTTTGGAGAAGAACTACATAGAGAGGGATGTGAGACCTGAAGAAAATTGGATGAGAAGCATAGAAGAGGAAATCAACGTAATTAAAAATGGCAATGAAAACTTGATGATGATGATGAACAACATCACCCTGGCTGCAGGTATGGTTCCTTTTCTCTTCAGCCTTCTGCCTTGCTCCACCAGTTGTGTGGTGGGGAGAGCCAATTCATCTGCACAACTAGCAAAGCCCAAGGTCCTCATGATGCCTGAGAGCCACAGTCCTTCTGTGTGAGACTGCAGAAGGCCCTCAGCTGGGCCAAACCAGGTAAACCATTAACCCAAACAAGTCATGTGACACTGTTGTCCCAAGAGCCATGCAAGTACCACACTGGGTGCAGGCTCCACAGAATTATCAAGCTAGTTCAGACAGATGAATAACTCGGATGAGATCTGGGCACTGTCACATTGCTCATCATGTCTTCTAATTAGTAATGCTCAGATACCTAGGGTTAGACACTATTTTCTGACACCCTGGCTGGGGAGCTGGACACATCCTCAGACACTAGCGCATCTCTGTTGCCCATGTGCAAATGGCCCTGCACAGCTTTGCCTCTGCACATCCACAGCCTGGCAGCTCCCTGTGCAGAAGCAAATACAGCTCCAGTCTGCTGTCATCTCCTGTAGACACCAGCATACTTATAGGCCTGGCTTTGACTGCAGTGTGATGTCTTCAACTGAGCCCTAAACCCCTTTTCTGGCACATCATGTGCTGACTACTGAAAAATATCCATTAAATATCCATTTCAGGGCCCCCTGGGAGCAAAGGAGATCCTGGTCCACCAGGTACGTAGGTATACGAGCCATAAGCAACTTTTTTTCTCTTTTTCTCTATCTCCTTTTTCTGTAAGAAACATGAAATGAGAATCTGAGAATTCAGCCTATAGATCCACATCATACAAAATATACAGAAAGCCAGTTCTCTGGGAATCAGAGGCTTGCTGCACCTTTGACTCTTCTACTGTAAGCCTAGGCCTGCCTATACGCTTCCTGCAGTGGTAGAGTGACTATAGAAGAATATTTTGACTTTGCCTACTTGCTACTACTCAGACAGAAAAGCTCAGAAGTGATGGGGGAAGTGAACTGGAGCTGGTCATTATCTGCAGTAACTTTTTCAAATCCCTATGTGAGATGAGACAGATTCTGTGAGCAGCATAGGTGGTCAGGAGTTGGGATGCTTATGGAGACAGTTTCAGATCCTTTTTGAAGTGGAAAAGCCTCTGAAGGAGACATCAATCTCCTGATGAGACTCAGATGTGGTGACCAAAGCTGAAATTCAGTGGAGGTGGTCAGACCTCCCTAGGGARTGTTGATTGCCTCCTACTTGGTTCAAACTTAGTAATAACACTGCTTTTAATACTGATAAAGAGTCAGTGATTTGTTGGAGCGGAACTGTCTCAAGCTTCTGAAAAATGAAGGCTGTCACTGTATTTGATTCAGGTGCCAAAGGAGAGAAAGGAAGTCAAGGTGAAAAAGGACATCCAGGTGAGTTTTTGAGTTCTTACTCTCATTTCTCCTTAATCATGAAAGAACACAGAGCTCATTCTTGGGAGCTGGCTGATGGACCTCCAGCTCTTCAGAGCTCCCCAAAATGCAGTGTAGCACACCAAAAAAAGCATTTATCCAGCTCCTACAAGAGGTGGAAAGGAGGTGGAAACCAGCATAATTTCACTGCAGCCAGTGATACTGTGCCACTTCACATCAGCTGAGTATATAAACAGGAATGTGTTGGAGCAGGATYGTGTCCTTGGCCACTCAAATAGGATTTTTTGCCTATGACTTCAGTGAAGCCAGAATTTGACCTGCAGTATTTTGCTTGTATTTGTTTATTGTGTTGCTAAATCTGTCTTTAAGGAGAGGCAGGCAAGAAGGGAGACATAGGCCCCAAAGGATCACCTGGAAGCAAAGGAGAACCTGGGTCACAAGGTAAGTAACACAAAAATGACAGCCCACRGGACTGGAAAGACATGGTAAACACTGAAGATCATCTGAGCAATACAAGAATAATTACTTTTCTTTTTTAGGAAGAGGGATCCCAGGAGAGAAAGGTGAAAAAGGTAAGTCATAAAAACAGACTCTTGTGACTACTTCTCCCCTCACAAAATTGTGAGAATTAGCTTGTGTCTGAAGTAGTGCAGGTGGGCAAATGCACAAAGTAAGGAGCTGAACTGCTGAGTGATAGAGACTATGTATTTGCCTTGAACAGAAAGACATAAACCCACTCTGATTTGCAAAGGCTCTATGAACCTGTGTTTTCTGCCTGCTCCCAGCTATGCAGGAGGGGCAGCTCAGAGAGAAGAGGAGGTGGGAATGCCTTCTATGCATAGAAAACAACTAATTTACTTTTTCTCCTTTTAATTCCACTTCCAGGTGATCCAGGGGAAAGGGGTATTCAAGGTCCTCCTGGTGCAGTCAGTACCTTGAAAGGAGAGAAAGGTTCAGCTGGAAGAGATGGATCCCCAGGTGAGGAGTTATGTGCTCCTGTAGCACCTGTACCAACACRAGTCTGTGGTTGATGTTGTACTCAAACCATGTAGCCATGGATTGAGTCCCTCACAGTGGAGCCAGATGGAGATGTGTTCTCCATCATAGCCTGAGCATGCTGTGTTGCAAGGCTCTCAGCTACTCAGCACCTGCAGCTGCTGTTGCTGCAGCTGATGCAACAGCTGTGCTCTTTCCTGCCCAAGGGCATGCTGCAACCATCTGCAGGAGCTTTTATCATGGTACATCTTGCTCTGCTTTCATCTTTCCTTGCAGGAGCACCAGGACTGAATGGCATTCCAGGAGAGAAAGGAGACAAGGGAGACATGGGTAAGAAAGAAAGGAAAAATGAAGTAACTATCTGCTGTCAGTAATAGTGATGTTCTACTGTGATGGCCAAAGGACACAGGCAAGACAAGTTCACCAACTAATGTAACAAAATATTTTACCTCTGCAAAAGACCTTGTCCAGCCAATACAACCAGAATAGGAGGGGGTGGGAAGTGAATTATTTACAGGGATTCGTGCTTTTCCCATGACTGGAGTATAACTGGGATTTTGTCTCACCAGTGCAATTCAAGGAGACTTCATCAATCCCTGCTCTATAGGGCCCCACTCAAACAGTGCATGTAATGAATAGCAATAAATTCAGGACCTTTGTCCTGTCCCTGGGGAACTGCCTGCTGGGGCTCAGGAATGAGCTGGGATGAAGCACTTCCTTCTGCAGCCCTGTCAAAGCTGCTTGGKGTCCCCAGATCTTCTGGGGTAGAATTTCAGCCCCCTTTCCTCCTCCCCACCCCCCAGGAGATAAGTGTCTCCAGACAGTGAGTGAGGATGCAGCAAGTCCAGATCTAATGCTGGCAACTGTACTGCTTTGAGCAGAGGTTGGACCAGGCAATTCACAGAGAAACCGATGTTTCTATGATGATGATCCAAGATGCAATCCTTGYTAAGTCAGATCTGTATCTCATCCATTCCTAGTTTCTGGCTACATTGAGCTTTTCTGAAGGGGAGGGGAACTTTTTCAGAAATCATGTTTTCATATCTTCCTGGCTGCACTTACAACATTGAAATACCACCTCTGGCTAAACACTGCTTGGTGCCTGCAGTGCTATGTTTCATAGCCCAGTAGTTCAGGGCCTTTTCAGGAATGATTCCCCAAAGGTCCCTGTCAGACTGCGGTCACCAGGGCTTGGCCTGCAGGCAACTGGCCTGTCCCCAACCATGCAGTCTGCCTGGACTTCAGTAGAGCAGTTATGCTCCCATATGCCAGCTGAAAATTGGGCTCAGTGGCAACAGAAGGAACATGCACAAAGGATAATTTAAAAAAATCATCTCTTATTTCTAATCATTACTATGAATAGATGAGGTAGATCAGCTGATATACAAATTTTGCATTTCAGGGCCAAAAGGGCCACCAGGGATGAAAGGAGACAAAGGAATCCAAGGTAAAGCATTTCTGGCACCTGAATTACTTCTGTGGATGAATATATCATAACTTAATACATTTTATGGATAATCTGGTCCTCTCACAGAGGTAAGTTGGTACTAATGCCACTGGAGCTGCAGGAAACAAACCTATGCATATTTAATGTGAACAAGAGCAACACAGCCAGAAGAATTCTTATTTTAAAGATAAATGTCTAGAGCCAGTGTACTGACCAGTCATCTAACTTCCTGTGATCACTGGCTCTACTCTTAAGTATGCTGAGAGCAGAGATTGGCTCATGTCTCTAGCTGAGCTTTGTGGGCTGCTACTAGCAGTCACTAAAGATTATACCTGATAAAGCATGAAAGTGTGGTATTTCCCATGCAGGCTTGCAAGGACTTCAGGGTGTAAAGGGAAGTAAAGGAGACTCTGGTCCTGCTGGCCCACATGGTGAACCAGGAATAAGAGGAGAAAAAGGAGAGATGGGTGTTGCAGGTAAGACTTTGACTATCTCAACATTTCAAAGACTTTCTTGCGTACTCCTGTTTAAATTGGTCCTAATTGAAGACCTCATGTGACGTTTTAGAGTTTGGTTATTTTCATAAAAAACAGACAACCCTAAGCATGGCTTGCCAGCCCATGAGGGAGCTGGAAGAATAGGACACTCTGCCTGACCCAAAGGGTTTTCATTTTGTGTCAGGCTCCAGCAAAGCTCCCAGAGGAGGGCTGGAAGAAGGGGATTTGCAAAATGCTGACTCGGCACCATGGAAGTCTCCTTAGAGCTACCCTGTCTAGCAAAAGCTGCAGGTGTTCAATTATCATCCTGTTCTAGATTTAAGTGGTGATGTTTGTAGCAGGATTTTTATGGTATAAACTAAGACAGTATAATTCATAGGCACAAGCATGGATATCGGGCCTCACTGTAGTAAAACCTATTTCTGAAAGCTTTATATCTTATACAATCCTGACTCTTATACAACTCAGAGGAATTATGCAACATGATTCTCCTGTGTAACAGGCATTAGTGGGCATCTCCTGGATAAGCTGTTGAATAGCAGTTGTATGGGCTGTACCCAGAGAGGAGAAGTTGAAAGCAGGATGTCAAAAGAAAGCAGAAGTTGTTTGTGGTACAGCTGAGAGAGGATCTTCCGGATAGGTGGGCTAGAGCTTCCTCAAAAGTCACCAGATCCTGCAGGCTCCAGTAGAGCTGTACTTGCTCACATGAGCTGTGGAAAGAGGGTGGAAGGAATACCCAAGGCAAGGACTTTGAGATGATTCTGGAGCAAAAGGGTGAAGAAGTCACTCTTTAAAAGAGTTTTACACACACTTCACACTCTTCAGCTCTTTTCTCTGCAGGGGATCAATGTGGTCTGACAGAAAAAGCTAAGGAGAGCCATGGCAATTGTCTTAAAGCACAGGAACAGAATAAACTATCCTCCATCTCTACTGTGAGTAGGAGAAGGAATAGACCCTTAGGCTACAGTAATGAAGATTTGAAGAAAACCTTCTGGTGCTAGGGGTAGTTTGGGAATAAACAAGGGAAGTGTAGCCTCCATCCTTGCAAGTCTTTAAAACCAGGTCTGAGGCCAAATTCTCCCACCTCATGAAGCTAGAAGATGCCCRCTGGCTTCAGAGATAACAGATTTATGATTAAGAGTGCTGTGCTCTCTGGTAGGTCTCCAAGGACAGAAAGGTGAAACTGGTGAGAAGGGAGATCCTGGGCCCCGTGGACCTAGAGGCCCCGAGGGAGATCGAGGAGCTGCAGGACTGCCAGGTTTCAATGGTAAGTGAAGAGCACAGAGAACAGACACCACCACCACCSGCGTTAGCACAAGCGCACAGTGCTGGAGGGCTGGTGCTAGCTGAAGCCTTTGGTTAAGCCTCGCTAGCACTGAGATCACCACTTTCTTACAGGTAGCATGGGGGAGCGTGGACCTCCTGGGCAAAAAGGAGAGGCAGGTAAGCCATACAAAAGGTGCTATTTTTAAGGGAGTGCTTCATGACATGGAAAATCCTATCTGAGGTAGATCCTGACATGGGTAAGAGATGACGAGATGATGAAGCCATGCTAATGTGCAAACCAGTTCTGCAGCTGAGGCTAYCTCAGCTAGACCCCACTCAAATGTGTATGAGAATGGGGGAGAAAAGGGAGAATCCTGTAACAAGGAAGGCCACATCTTCCCTCATGTGGTGTATATGCACACGCAAAGGCAAAAATTGACTGCTCTTCTAGGAAAGCGCTCATGCTGCTGGTGGCTGGCAGCCTGCAAGGGCCCAGTTTCCTACAGCCTTTCACTGTGGCCCATYGCTCGCTGCACTGTTACAACTGGCTCTGCCAGGGGAAGATTGCAATTTAGAAAGAAACATGGTTTGTTTTTGTCTTCATAGGGATAACTTAATCTGCAAAGCACAGGGCCCAGTGATTTAGCTGTCTTGCAGTGGTTCTTTTCTCTCCTTCACGATTTGCTTGCATTTCACATGTATTACTTGTGTTTAACATCAAGGTTTAACTGGAGAGCGTGGTCCCTCAGGAACTCCTGGCTTCCCTGGCAGACCTGGTCAGAAAGGGGAGAAGGGAGACCAAGGGCTCAGTGGCAGTCCAGGTACAAAGCTWCTAAGTTTGTAACCAGCTGCTCTCCTAAACTGACCTTGCTATGTGTGATGATTGCTTCTTTGTCAATTTGGTTTTTAATTTCAGGAATTGCAGGCGAGAGGGGACTTAAAGGTGAAAAGGGAGACAACGGAATGGCAGGTAAAGGAGAATAAAATGGGTTTGGTCGACACTTTAAACTCTTCATTTATGTAGTGCACACAGCTTTCATAGTTCTTCCATCAGGAGATGAGGAAGATCACAGTATTGCACCCTTCTGCATTTATTGTATACCTAGATAATAGGAATGGGAGTTGCCTGGCCTAACTTTGTGTTTAAAAATGTCAGACAAACCAGACTTCATGTCTAGGCTCTCTATAGTCACCAAGGATATGCTCTATCCAGTCAGTGGAGTTCAGGATGTGATACAAATGACCACAAGGAGGTGAACTTCTTCAGGAGAAGATGACTCTCCACTGTCTATATTTTCTGCATTGATAAGGTCTCCACTGAGTGTAACGGGAAACAAGACTCCCACTTCAGAAATACACATCTATAGTTCAGATAGCTAAACTGGGATGGATGAAGCCCACCCTAAATATTGGTTTGTGTAAACTTAAATTGTGTAAATACTTGTCTTATGTATTTATTTTGATTTTGATGAACTTAGGTGCACCAGGGCCAAAAGGAACAAAAGGAGATGAAGGCCCACGAGGTAAAGACTTGTTCTATAGCATTATTTATTCTGGTATTTATTTATTCAGCAAAGTACTATAAATGCAATGATTCATTTATTTGTGTTGAAGTGAAATGCTTGGTGCACTCTTTCTTTTGGGAACTGACAGAGCTATCAACTTTCTTATACCTTYTACTTAGGTAGTCCAGGCCCAACGGGTGAAAAAGGAAGGAAGGGAGATTATGGTAGTCCTGGTCCAAAAGGAGCACCAGGGGCCAAAGGAGCCAAAGGAGATACTGGACTTACTGGTAAGGCCGTTTGTCACAGTCTGTAGCATTTGGCTTTGGGACCTTATGTCATGCAATGTCACAAGCAGTTCTGGAGCACAGACACCAAGCTGGTGTGGGGGAACTCAACTAACAGGTCAGTTTTCCCAGAAAATACATGCACAGGGTGTCACAGTCACAGCTTAGAAGGTTTAAAAAATGCAAGTACTCTTCTCAAATCTCTGATCTCACAGAAAACTAGAGCAATTCATGTTCCTGTTGCCTTTCTACAGAGACATCTTGCAAAGCACCATGCCACTGCAGTGTATGTGGCAGTTAGGAGCACAGCACTGAAACACCAGGACTCTTTAGCTCACCCTCTACTATTATAGGACATCACCAAGAAATGGACAGTTCGAAAGGACCTACAGTAGAGCTACTTCTGCCCTACGCCCCTTCCCTTCTAATCAGACTATTTCCAAAAACCTAATGACAGGGCCAAGACCTCCGTGTGTGTGGTTTTTTTCTTTTTCTTTTTTTTATCAGTAGTTACAACAGACTGTAAGTAGACACTATTGGCACTTACTCATCTGCAGGTGGTAACCTGGAGTTTTTATGCAGTAGTGTCCCAAAGCAAAGGACTGTAATTCTGTTTTGGGGGGGGGGGGGGGGGAGGAAGATCAGTGACTAGAGGAGGAAAAAAATAGCAAAAACTTCGGAAACTTAGGGCTTGGTGGAGTACACAGGCATAGAAGATTCAGCAATGACATGGSAGCTCTGAAGAAGTCATAYTTTGGTGGCATTCTCAGTTTCTGTGATATTCCCCACTAGACACATGGTATTTCTTAATGGCACTCACTTGTGCTGTTTAGCGTATTAAATTTACCTCTTGGCAGCAAGAACACTTTAGTGCAACCATTACAGGGAAAATTTTCACTACTGGAGCACATCTGAGCACGTTCATGAATTTCTTCCTGCCTGTGGTGCAGGATGGGAGCCTGCTCCAAATGCCTTTTTGTTGCTGTTTGCAGTGAAACAGTGTTTGACTACTCAAATAAAATTAGAGCCTATCTGGGGTTCTTCTGTGCACTCCTCTGCTGTATCTATTTCTCTGGAGAAGAGGTGCAAGAGGGGCCTCCAGGTGGGAGATGGCAGTATGTGCTTTATGGAGGTAGCATGTGCAAGGAACACTGCACAGTGTGCTTTTTAAAGCATATTTTTTCTTAGGATGTCGTACAGAAGCGTAAGTGGCTTTCTGCTGTCCTGTTACCACATGTACAGACCAAAACCAATGATGTAGGTCTTCCTACAAATACTCCTAGAGATACCATGCCTGCTTCTGGAGTACCCAAAGGCTGTCAGAGATGTCATTTTAGAAAMAGTAGTGGCAATAAGATCCATTTCTCTTGAGTGAATGATATTTTGCAAGCTGCCTTCTTCACTCAGGTCATGCATTTGGAAAACTGCCATMTGTTATCCTGCTTTTCTTGTCATGCTGCTATCGTGGCTTTTTTTTCATGTACTCTTAGTCACTTCAGAGGRTCCATTTCACAAGGGAATGGAGCCCTTGTATCTCTGACCCACAGTTATTTAGAAAAAGATAACTATTCCTTTTTCCTAACCAGCTGTCAAATGCTTGCTTGTTTCTTAATTTGAAACAGGTCCTCCAGGATTGAAAGGGAGCAAAGGTGAAAAGGGAGAAGGTACTGGACTTCTATTTGTTCTTTTATCACTTCCTTTCTTGCATGGAAACACTCTGACATCAGGACCACCTTGTCTTCCAGGCACACCTGTAGCATGGCTAGCAGATCCAATGTGGCAATGTGCCAAGCAGTTGCACTGGAGAGCCTGGGTCACAGGCTGGGTTGTCTCTACAACCAGGGCTGGGTGGTGAATTGCTTTGTGCCACAAGCACTTTGTGGTTTCTCCCAGACTACAGCCACTGGGTGGGAATGTTCACCCAAGTTTGAGCAGTCACTGTTTCATCCTTCAGTGGTGGGGTTTTTTCCTGTGTAATCAGTACAGCTGTTTTCTTCTGCTCTGACCTGTCAGGCTACTTCAGTCATCTTATACGAATCGCTGGAGGGGGCACGAAGGGTCGTGTGGAAATCCTTCACGACGGCTCCTGGGGAACAATATGTGATGATGATTGGGACACCAAAGATGCCACTGTGGTCTGCCGCATGCTGGGATATAGTTATGCAGTTAGGACCTTCACAGCTGATGCAGGTGAGTCCCTAACAGCCTCCCARCTTCCCATGTGGGTCCTTGTGGCAGAAAGGGCATTGCCTGTCTGACAGAAGCAACATGCACCCGCAGAATACCACAGCCAGGTTCTTCATCTAAGCAATGGGAGAGCAAAGACGACAGTTTCGAAGGGACWGCCCTTCCCTCTTGGGATGACACAGCTGCCTGTCAAGAGCTGTTCAAGCTATGCCAAAAGCTTGRTCTCTCATGAGCAAACCATGAAACCCAACACATGCTTGCAGTCTATAGGGTTGTCTTCAGAAAAATGCAAATTCCTATTATTCCTGCTTCCCTTGTCCAACAATGATTTTTTTTTCTTATTTTTCCTTCAAAGGCACTGGAGAAATTTGGCTTGATAATGTGAACTGCAGAGGGAGCGAACGTTCAATTTTCGAATGTGCAAAACCAGTCTGGGGTTTGCACAACTGCTCACACAATGAGGATGCTGGAGTGGAGTGTGCTTGATGGGGCTTGGGAACTGCCCTTGCAAACCACTGCCTGGTCTGCGCTGTACATGGTTCTGCTGTTTCTCTGTGCTTATGATGTTGTTGTTCTTACATATTCATTAAATTTTCCACCAATCGGTAACAGTCCCCAGATCCACAGGTCATGCAAAAAATCCCAGCTACCACAGCAGGATGCAAGCTGGCTCACGGCTCTACAAGTGACCTAGTACAAGCGCTTATGTGCGGGACTTCTCGATCCACAACAAGAGATGGTGCATTTTAGCTTAGCCAGCAGTAAGAAAGACCAMGTCAAGAGCATGGGAAAGACATTACTGTGACTTAACTGATCTAGTATCTGCATCCCAGTATCCTGATCATGAGTCAGAGTACAAAACCTCCTGTGAAGTGCATATACTGAAGACAGCTGATGCTCAGAAATCATCAGCTCATATAACTGTGCTTCAGAGGAAAAGGATGATCAAAAGTTGTAGCACAAAAATAAGTGCCCAAGGACCAGGTGCCACCTGCCCCAGTTTAGCACAGACCATGTTTCCTTGGCCTGGCCCCTGGATCAATACTGCTCTGGTAGAATAACCTGATGTAGGAAAGTAAGCGCTCTCAAGCTTTTAGAGAAGAGATGCTCCAGTAAAACAAAGGGATGATGAATAAGAGCAGTAAGAAGGAGGTATCTGCTAATTAAACTTTCAGAGTGAATTACTGATCCAAACTGAAGGCTTCTGCCTTAATTGAAGGTATTGTACAGAACAATGCAGGAGACAATAATAATAATAAAAAACCCACCTTCCAGTTATTAACTATTCTCCTTTCCCATTGCACAGCACTTGACAGTTGGTAGGTGACCAGCAGCCTGTACATAGCTGTGTGCACTGCARCTTGCTTGCAGGAGCTTTCTCTAAAATGTAAGAAATACATTTGAGGAAACTGTCATGTCTGCACTTCTCTCGACAATGTTGAAATAYGTTTTTAACAATTGTAAAATCAGGTATGCTTCTCTTGTTAAAGTGTAAGCAGGCATCACTGTTTTTCTTTTTTTCTTTTTTCTTTGGGGGAGGGGGCGGTATTTCTTCTCCTCACTTACCCTATTAGCAAWGTTCCTCACCATGTTTTCAGGCTAAATATTGAAGCATTCAGGTTTTTTAATCAGGCAAAATGATCACTGGAGGTCAACTCTCTAGAGTCCCCTGTGGTGACTCAGAAAACACAGTTTCTTGGCTGTGGCTGCTTAAATGCCAAAAGCTTTAAGCCACAGTTTGAAGAACAAGCATCCAGAAGCAAGCAGTTAGGCCAGGTTTAACGTCATAACAGCAAGCAGGGGTGAGATTGGATCCAAACTTATTCTCAAAGTTTGCCTTTCATGTCATTCTATTTAAATGCAATCAGAGTACTCTCAGGACAAGAAACCTCTATCTTTAGCAGCTTACTGCTGGTGTGAGCTTGGATGCCTAGAGCCAAGGGCACCATAGTCCAGCTTGTCTGCTCCTAAGAGGGACAGATTGAGCCCAAGCTAATGTCCGAGAGCATGGAGAACCTTGGAGAAGCACTGGCTGACTGGGACGAACAGTAAGGGATACTAGATGATGCAGCACAAGTATTTACAGTGGTTCCTCGTATGTCAAAAGTAGGGTTAAACCAGACAGAAGACACTAATATGGTCACTAAAGCACGAAAAAATTCTTCATGCTTCTCCCAGCTTTCCTATTACTGGGATGTGCTTAATAGGGTGCATTTTTGCCCTGAAGAGTTGGTTGTGCTAAATYAGCTTCTCCATCATTTACAGTCCCCATTGCCACAGCCCTGTACCTCTCCTGGGTCCCGCGTACCCTCAGACTGCAAAAGCTGCAGTCACTTTAAGCTGACTACGTTATCAGCTCTTGTTCCCAYGGCCATGCAGATATCCAGGTCAGGGAACTGATCCTTGTGAAAAACTACCTAGTTTTTTAAAAAACAAAAAATAATTTTAGTTGGTAGTGGAATTTGCCMGCATAAGAGAGATGACAGGAATTTTTAAAACCAAGAAACAAACAAAACCAGAAAGATGCATGAGATTACTTCTGGGGGGGTGAGGGGAAGGTACACTTGCAAGGACAGAGGAAACAGGTCATTTGCCTCTGTAGCAGCCACCTGTATTCTGCGCACAGCAGCTTTTACCAGCTGATGGCCTAACTTGGTGGCTATAGTGGTTTATGATGGCTTTTGTGCCTGAGGAACAGAGATATCACTCTGCATTATTTTAAACCTTTTAAGMAGCTCTGCATCTTCAGCTCTCCTTACAGGTCTCCTGTTTCGGAGCCTTTAGGTTCTTCCCTGATTGTTATGCCCATACACGAATAACTTGAAAATATACCATCACCCCTCCGCTCCAGGAGCTTCTCTGTTACTGCAGCTCTTTACTCTTCAGCTTCAAAGAAATGGGAAAAACTCCATGCATCATCCGATCAGTTCCTTGGAAATAATAGCGGTGGCAACCTGGGGGGGGGGGGGTCGCTCTGCTCTGCAGAGGTTTGATAGAGGCAGTTCGTGCAAGAGTCATTTCAGCAGTATTAGCACAGATGTTACTGAAGAGCTCGGGCACAGCCCCCCACTCCTTCGTAACGTTTTTGTACTGCTGTGGCACGATCATACGCTCTTATTATGCGGCCCTAGAGGCACGCTGGTATAAGGGGTGAYGGAGGCTCACGCTCTGTCCGTGTGAGGGTGCGTGCTCGTTTCCTGCGCGGCCCAGGAGACCAAGCGCCAGAAAGAGACTTCCAAGGGTTTCTAGCCCAGCTTTAGCATGTTCAGAAGGTCTGGCTAAATCCCGCACTTTTCCCTCCAATCACACATACCTGTGGCAGCTGAATCGCGAGGTCGCTGCTATTTTGTGTTTCGGTAGAGGCAAGAAAAGCCCTTATCTAAGTGCTGCCGGCAAGGACGTCCTGCCGGCCGGCTTTGCGCCGGTCTCTCCCCCGGGATGCGGGTTGATGTTCGCCCTGCTGCCGCCGAGGGGAGCTCCAGGGCCGCCGGCGGCGCGGCCGCTGCCCCAAACCCGCCCGCAGCTCCCTCGAGCCCAGCACCTCGGCGAGGTTTCCTCCGAGGGGGGCACTGCAGAAGGCCCCGCCAGCCTTAATTAAAAGTTAAGCAGAATGCAATTACACTGTCGTGGATAAAAGGGATACAATTAATTAAAAAGGAGCACTTTCCCTGAGGAATGCTGGTGTTCCCAGACGCCCCCGTCCCTGTCCCTGAGCGCCTTGCGCCATCTGAGGAGAGGAGCCGGGGCGAATCGAGCGGCGGMGAAGCAGGCAGGTGCCCAGGGCTGCAGCGAGCTCGTCTCCCGGCCCCTCCGACTCACGGGGACAAGCAAGTTAGGGAGTCCCGTGAGGACGCATCTCCTCCGTAGTCCTGAATCATCATTTCCGACACTGCTCTCCTCATTTTTCGAAGGAGCTGAACGTAGTCTCAGGCACCGCGCTGAGACTTGGGTTCTCTTAGAAAGAAAAGGTTGAACTTTCCGTAAACAGTGGAGAAACAGCAAGCAGCCAGCGACTGCGGGATGTGCACTAGAAGGATTTACCAAAATCAGCAGGGAAGCAGTTAAAGTGGTTGAACCTAAAAGCCTGGTGCTTAAAAAGTTTCACATCTTGTGACTTTCTGGGAGGAAGGAGAAACGTCACCCTGAGCGCCTGCTTCCCCGGGTGTGTGGAGACACATCGCCCCAGCCAACACCTCTTCCAGGAAATTCAAATCCGGAAAGCTCAGTTCTGCAGCAAAGGGCAGATTTCACAGCCACTGAGTTTTCGATCACAGAGGGGCCTGCTGAGAATGTGTATTAATAAAGAAATAGTAATGATKCAAGCACTGCCATGCCTCAGTGTTGGCATTAGTGTCAAAGCATGCGAAACAACACGGAGGAGAAGGCTGCAGGTTATCTGTGGAGTGTGATGACAGGTCGAACGCAGTTTTTATAGCTTCAACAGAAGTTACATGCAATTCAAAATGCCACCCAGGCACCCAGAGATTCTCAAAAGCAAAACGTTTACTAACTAAAAGCCAATCCTTTAGGTTTCTAAAGCCTCAAGCTTATGCTGAATGCATCCATAACACATCTTTCCCTAGCAAAAATATTGATGATTCCAGCTGAAAATGTAGAAAGGGCAATTTCATTTGGCTCACATCTAAGAAGTTGTTCTGTGTGAGTTTTTTTTTTTTTAAGTACATTAAAGCCATCATATTAAATGTCAAGTGTAATGAAGGAATGACTTCTGCTCATATCAAAGTCAGTCAGAGTGGTTAAAAAATAATACGCAAGTTAGGCATATCTAAAGGTTAAACTCATCTTGTAATATATAGAGCACTTATTTTGTTTTTATCCATCTCTTCCAAAGTCTCCTATTGTTTGTGAACTAGAGTAAGATCATAGCAATGCAAATCTGCAGGCACACTTATCTTTTTCTGATAAACGTAACAGTGGAAGGCAGCATCGGGCCACAAAACCCTGGGATTTCTTTCTATCTTGCTTTCCGTCAACACTGGTTACCAGTCTGCAGGGTATGCCTAGTTAACTCTCTTCCCACCGGCATGGTCCAGCAAAGGTCCAACCAACCATTCAGTTCAGCTCACAGCCCATATTACAAGTGTTTCTGATCTGAGCAAAAGGACCAGTTCTGCTTTCATTCACACTAGTATAAAGCTCRAGCAAGCATCAGCGTAGGCAGTTGGCCTCTTGTGACACAGAGCTGAATTTAACCCAAAGTATTTAAACAAAATGTTAGCGGTAGGGCCAAATGGCTATCCATTTATTTCAGTATTTGTCTTTTTCAAGTGTGACCTAAAATCTATAAGTAATTAGTTATTGTATTGGCCACAGCATTGCAAAATGCTTCCCATCATTTTTTATTCAGACTCCGAGCTGTAACTCCAAAATCATTCTAGTCACACCTTCAAAGGTCTAAATGAGGAGAAAGAACGGGGGGGGGGGGCTTAATATCTTTGAGATTTGCAAGAGTATTTGAGGATTTGCTGGGGATTCAGTGCGAGATGAAAAAAAAWTTTTGTAGGCAAGTAGAGGAACTTGTGCCAACAGTTCAAAAAGAAAGACACCTCCAAATGCAGAAAGATTTAAATGTTAAAGTGCTAAATAAACATTGCTATTCAACAGCAGGCTTTGTCTGTTGAGTCCTAGGTTAAAACTACTTCACAGGGACTATAAAAGCTCCTTGCTCTCCTTTGTTGACGCTAAATGAATTTTAACAGTGCCAGCTCCAGTGCAGAAGACTCGCCATCTCAAACTCCTCCCAGATCATCTGCATACCACCCAGGGAGAAGGAGGGAGGTGACTTTCAGAGTTGTTGAATAGGTGCATCATGTAAACGATAAAGTCTTTAGTATGCAAATTGCATTTATTCTGAGGACACTTAATGATATTTGCTATGAATACTCATAAACAAGGAGCAAGGGGAATGTGTTGGTTACGAGCCATCGCGGTGACAGCAACGCAGCCAAGTGTAGCCCTGAAATGACCTTGCATCTCGCTACCTTAGGAAATCCTGCTGGAGTGGATGGATTCAGAGGGTTTTCAGACTTGGGCCGTAAATCATTCAAGATATGAATTACTGCCTTATTAGAGCAGCYTCTTAACTGTAATTCCAGATAAATGTGCAATTAGTTTGATCCCTTCTGATATCGTGCCAACTGGAAAAAAAAACWGCCATCTCCTACCAGGCTGCCTAGCTATTCAAAGAAATTGCAGCAAACTTTCACAGATGTTACAGCCAGCGGGGCATTTTAATAATCTCGCCTGACCTTCTGCGCGAGGCAGGGCAGAAACGCTCGCCCGGTAATTCCTGCATCATTCTGACGCTGCTGCTTGTTTTCTACGCAGGCACCTGGTCTCGGTTTAAAGTTTACAAAAAGTAGAGACCGCGCCGCATTTCTGAGCGAGTTCTCGCCGCGTTAATTATCTTTACCATTAACAGAGGCACGTCCTGCGTCTTGTCTGAATACGCCTAGCCTCAGCCAGCGTAAGGCAGGCTGCCTTGGTGCGCTAATGGGGAATTACCGCCCTTTAAAACACGCAGATGCTCTGACTTTATCGAGTGGAGACACGAGACGCCCCGGCAGGACTGCAAGCCTCTAAGCACCTTTTGGAAGCCCCGAAACCCATTTCAGATTGGAAACGAGATCAAACTAAACACCAGTGGCACTGTTTCCATGAGTGACAGTCATTCCCGTTACCCAGGGCTGCAAGACCAGGATCTCAGGGCTAAAAGAACAAGGGCATTTTTTTCCTAACGTGGGTTAAGTCTGTTGACTCAACTTGCAGGKCTTTAAAATTTCTCCAGTAACAAGCAGGGACAGACTCCTATGCAGACTCTAGCAAAGCTAGAGGGAGGGGAAATACCCTGTCTCCAAGAACCTAGTTATTTCCATCAGCCTTTAAGAGCTGCTCAGCACTGCGAATGGAGCTGGCAATCAGCAGGTCGAGGGGAGGAGGAAGAACGCCCTTTGGTTCTCCTTGTTTAGTCTCCAAAACCACAAGATTAAGAGTGAGGAAGGCCCCTAGTCCCAGGTTACTTGCTTTTGAGGCCCCTTGTGCGAGCTGGCATGGGGAGGGCAGGAGAAGGAAGAGAAAGCTCTCTCCCTTCCAAAAGCCACAGTGAGCACAGTGCTCTGGGGCACTCTGACTTTCGACCTCTAGGATTAGAAAATGAAAAAAAAGGAGGGGGAGGAGAAATCACTTTTTCAACATTTTCATGTTGTTGCTCCCAGATGCACAGTGCCACTCTCAATTACCGGCCAGTGCGTCCGTCGTGACCTGCTACTGTGTGACATGCCATGACCCTGCGGGAGCACACGCAATGCAAGAATAAAATGTACAGTCTTTGGCAGACAYGTGGGGCCCAGCTGAGCGAATGGGCCCTGGTGATGTGACTTTGGTAAGAGGCCTCCAAGCGTCACACAGCGTGGGAGATGAAGCAGCGAGCTGTGACCTGTGTCACATTTGCAGCTGGTACAAATCAACACTGCTCTGTTGATATGGAGGAGCTACACAGATCCACTCCCACTCAGAATATGGCCCTTTCTCCGTCCACCTTTGTTTTCCCTGGTGCTCAGATGCTACTTAGTTCCCAAAACAGCTGTTAGGATATGCCACATGCACTTCAGTGATGAGTATATTTTACAGGCACCAGTCCACTCTTCTCCAATATCTTCTATAACACACAAAAACTATTCCTTTTGAGGGGAACACTTCACTGGTGGGTGAAGTGATACCTTTGCCTGGGTACGCGTGGGGGTTATACTAGCAATGGCCACATGCACAGCTATAGTGACCGAACGGTTAATCTAATGAGCTGTTCAGGCTCACACTAGGCAGCAATGGGAGGTGCATTTGTGCAGCYTCTGGCAGGCCTTCAGCCTCCCAAGGACTGTAAAGTACTCCAGGATACAAAATCCCATAGCATGCCCCTTCATGATCACCCTGTAGCATCTCATCATGCTGTTGCTTCTATCTAGGCAAACAGCAAAGAAGTCAGCACACAAATATGAGTAATGGCACAGATGAGCATTTTCCTCTTACTGCAAAGCTTGGCATATAGTGGGAAAGACAGCCTAGACAGCCTTTGCTTGTGACATTAGAAGATGAAAATCCACCATCTATATGAGAAATATGATGACTCAAACATGCTGTTGTGAGAAGAAAAAGACTCTAGCATGAACACCCCTTTATTGATTCAGAAAGTTGCCTTGGCCAGGAATGGATGCCACCAGAAGGGTCAGCTATGAGRTGGGGATGTCTTTCGGCTATGGTTTCTTTATCCCAGAAAGCCCCGTGGAAAATCCTGCCAGAACAGCCCTTTCTAACTCGCTCTCTTCATGCAAAGGAAAAACATTATAAGCGGACCTGATGTGCCCTCTGGTGGACACAGCTTCCTAGTCTGGGCAYGCTGAGAAGCCCACCTGGTAGCCTCATTTTCTGCATCCTCTCCYGCAGCAACCCCATCTGAAAAAAGGGTGAATTCCCCCAAAGAGCTGCTCCTTATATCCCAAGGAAAATGACGCAGTGTGCGACAGGAGTGATAAAAAGGGGCAAGAAAGAGTGCTGTCACCTGGTGGCTCTTCRGCGTGGTCCTACCAAAAAGCAGAGAGGACTTGCCACAGGACTGAGAAAGCTCCCAGGCACATGAAGCACTGAGAAGTGCTTCAGGGGGCAGGATTTGCTCCACTGAACACATTTTTGCCCAGGCTTTGGAGAAGGGGCTCCCTGAGCCTGCTGTGTGCGGAGCCAGTGCTCTTGCCTTTCTGCCCAATCTGCCCAGCAGCCCAGCCACAGCCCCCTTAGCAGACCCACAGGCTGGCCAAGTCTCGTGCAGTGGGCAGCCTCCCCCCAAAAGGTTATTAAATAAAATATTTTAAAACGAGCTACGCGGATAATCAGAAAGTACAATAATTTTCACCCTGACAGTATAAAGACTTTATCATACAACTTTATCAATGTTCCTAAATTCCAGCCTTCTCCCACCTCAATATTCTGCAACTTAACTCTGATTATTGCCACTTATCCATTCACCCTAAGGTGATGGAGCCTTGTCCCAAGCCATCCTTTGACCTTACAGAGTACAACAAGATCCGTTTCCTTCGCTCCGTATTGACTCTCCTATTTAGGAAACGGATTCTGCCACAGAGCACAGCAACAGGGACCCAAAAAGAGAAAACTGCCTCAAAAATCTCAAAGTCTAAGAAAGTGCTGCATGCAATTTTCATCTGAATTTCTCAAAAAAAGACATAGAGTAAAAAATACTGACTTACCAAGACGAAAAATTGTATTCTGTGGGTTTCCTTCCTCCTCCAGGGAAAAAATGTTTGACGATACTATAACTACTTTGAGAATAACTTTAAATGGGGGGAGGGGAGGAGGGGCAAGTGGTGGAGATCCTTCAGGGGAAACAATCAAYATAAAATTTAAGAAGTTTCATCAAATTACTTTTTTTTCTCCTGTGAAAGAAGTCCTTTTTTGGCCATAGGACATTTGCTTTCAAAGCAACTTCAACAACAAGAAGAGACCTGCTTCACAGAAGAGACACATTAGGACAAGAGATGCCCCCACCCCACTGTAGAAGGGCTCATTGCCCAGCTAACTTAAAGCACCACAGCAAAGGTTTCTTGCCTGACAMAGTATTTGTGGGCCCTTTTTCTCTCTTTAGGCTTTTCCCCCCACCTCCTATTCATTCACACATCTTCTGCTCTTTAAAAGGAAACTGTTCCAAGATGCTTGTATGACACAAATTTATAAACCAGAGGATAGCCATCATTTTCACTTTAAGGAGGCAAACTCATACTGTTTCTAAGACTTTAACTCTTAATTTTCTGAGCCTTATATACTGCTCTATTGATATTTCTGACCTTTAGTTTCCAAATATTCAATCTCTCTCAAACGAGAGTGTGGTCGCTGACAGTATTTGAAAACACTGATACTGCTAATCAGCAAAAGAATTGCTGATTTTTTTAAAAAATAACATTTTATTTGTCTTGTAAGACAAAATACTAATGCTACGTTAGCCCCAACTGATAAAATAAGGCATGGAGTAGAGAGGGRGCCTTTAAGCTTGGTTAAGAGAGAAGATGTTTTAATCACAGGTGAGAAATGAAGAGATCATTGTCAGATTTGCAGAGACAGAGGCAAATCCTCAGCTGATGTAAATGAACTCGACTATGCTGCAATCAAAAGGGTTTACACCTGCAGTTATTTTTCCTGAATGAGCTGAACATGTAAAGTCACTTATCGAGTTATTTTCAGCAGTCTTGAGCAGTACAATTCTCACTAAAATYGAGAGGAATTAGAAGCCTGAAAGAGAACCACCCAAGTTCCTGCAGCTGACTGGTAGCACTCAAGGGAAAAAATGATTGAAATCAGAGAGAAATTTCTTCCCCACTAACTGCAYAGATGAAGTATGGAGTTGAAATGTGGTCAAAACCTTTTTTTTTCTTCAGTGAAACATTCCCTTGATAAGCTGGAAAAACACCAAGTATAAAATTTTGAGAGAGAAAACAAATGCTGAATGACACTAAAATCAAAATACGAGTTTGCCCTATCTCCCCTCGGCTCCACGGCCCACAGCAAGGCCAGAGTGCGGACACGCCCCCCCCACCTGCCTTGCATCAGCACAGCTGGCGGCAGCAGCACATCTGGGGGGAGCCTAGCAGCTGCAGGGTGGCCTGAGGCCTGCCCAGAGATGTTGCAGGTTTTTGGTCAAAGAGCAAACAGCCGCGAGGAAAGAAAAGAGCCCGGGGCTGTGGCAGGTGGAGAAATCCTCCGGGTAAACGTCGGCGAGGCTGTACAGGCRTTGCACTTCGGCTCACTTCGTAGACAATTCGGTAACCGAGGGTCGAGCCCGTGCGGCACGGCCAGTGTAGCGCTGGGAAGATCGTCTTGGCAGCAGCATTTCAGGTAGACCAGAATAACTCTGCTGTGTAAATACCCAGGCGTACATTTACCCCTCTGTCACTTGGACCCATCATCCCACAGCAGATGAAAACGTGTGAGCGACAGCTGGGTGGAAAACAGGAGAAAGGCACAGACGAGAGGAAGCCCTGCTTTTAAAAAGGAGGGAGAACAAGGAAGTCCAAACTGACTCTGCAGGAAAGAAGAACATGAGGCTCACAGGCTGGTGAACCTCCAGCAGCCCGTCAAAATCTTCTGCTGTTAAGAAACCAAAGGAACATTTTCAAGGAGTCTGGGGTCAGAATTTAGACTCCAGGTTATGAAATCAGTGCAACCAAAATCAAGGTAGATTGTTAGATCGGGGGGGTGGGGGGAGAGAAAGAAAAAGAAAGTCAACGCCAAATCCAAAAAGTCTTGGCAACGCTAGTATCAGAACTGGAGTAGCAAAAGGCTTTTGTTATTCTACAGCAAGCTAAAAAAATCAAAATAAATCTTGAGATCAAGCCAAAACACAAATTTCCCTCTTTTCTCGCCAAAAATAAAAGTGAAAATATTTCAGTCTTTATGGAAAGCAAGTGTCTCAGATTTCACTGAGTTTGCAGATAACTTAGGTCAACCCACGGCAATACGAAGGTTACCCAAACAGCGTGGGAAGCAGCCTTGTGTGCCCCTGGACCAAAGTGGCTAGAAAGAGGGGCCAAAGCCTTCTTTCGAACAGGACATAGTCAGAAACAAGCCTGATGCTTCTCTGTCCCACATCAGCATTGATTTAATCCCAGCGACCCGCTTACCCCACTGCAACAAGGACATCTGAGCACCCAGGCTACATCCTACACCCGCCGTCGGTGGTGGCGTCCRCCACTGGGCAAACACGAGGAGGGGATTAGTAACAAACTGGCAGGGAATGCAGGAGAACTGGCAATATATTTTACTGAGAACAGACGTAAACACAATGAGGATATTGTTTTGAAATTAAGGGTCAAGCAGGAAATTTCACAGTGGTCCCCCGAGGTTGTTGTCCTTGCCACACCAGCGGAAAGAAGCTGGCGAGCGAGAAGATTAATCATAGGGCATAAACCTACCATCTTGTGGGATCTCCCCGGGGGTCCGCTCCTCCTCCCTTACCACCCAATTGCCACCATAACCACGTGCGAGATGTATGCATATGCTGCTACTAAATGCCATAGATGTATCTGTATTATCCTTGGAAGCATAAACTAGTTTTTGTAACAATCAATTTCCCAATTCAGAGACAAGTGTAATGAGCTCATTCTGCCTTAGTTGCTGGAAACCAGCATCATTTCTGCTGAGACTAAGATAAAAGGAAGTGCACAAAAATAGCGTGGAAAAACTATGTGGGGAATTTAATTATGTTAGCAATTTTGCTTCCCAAATTAAAGCAAAAAATGTTTCGCAGATGAGAAGTTAAGGTTTTCAAAGTGTCTCAGTCCCAGTGAGATTTCTGCTTAAAGCTTTTATGGTCAAAACATCTCCAAAGCCACGTTCATCACCAAAGGAGAAAATACACACAAAACTGCCAAAAATGTCATCCACAGGGGGAACCTCTCTTAAGATCATTTCTGCACTAGTAAGAGTTTGCTGGCATGTTTGAATGCAGGCACATCTTCTGCTGGCAAAGGTCTTTCCTGCTCCCCAACTGCAGTAAGATACGTTCTTCAGCTGGTGTAAATCTATACACTGCTGCTTCTGCTGTCAACAAAACGTCACTAAAAATCACAAGCCGAGAGACATTACTATGGCAGCAAAAGTTTCGAGCATGGAGTAGGCTTTGGTGGGGTTGCTGGCACTGGGAAGGGATTTGTGTCGCTGTGGAAGGTAGCTCCACAGATCAGCTAATCCGCGTGAGCGCAGGAAAATCACGGTGCCTGCTCAGACATCGTCACCTCGGCTCGCCAGCCCACCTCTGACAAGCCCTCGGCTGCCTCCAAGGCTGTACAAGAGCTTCGACACACAGAATAAGCTTATGCTGTACTGCTGCTATTGACCCAACCCCCTAATTCTTCCTATTAAAAATCCAAGGGATTTATATGGCACATCAGGGGTAACTAGGCTCTTTGAAAGAGTAAAATCCACGTAATCCAAGCAGTAAAAGGCAAGAATCCTCATTAAATAGCCAAACCTGCAATTAGTCAGACTGGGTTATATGAGGAACATGATTCACAGAAATGATGGCCAGCTGGGATCTCACACGCAAACTTGAGCCCTCTTCACCCTCTCTTCTTTTTGTCRAGCTTTTACGGGATTAGTCCAAAGCTAACTGAAGTAATGGAAGTACTTTGCTGCCTTTGATGGACTTTGGATCAGGCTTAGCAGATGGCTTTTCACRACATTTTCTCCTCTGGTGTAACTCCAAAAGGACCTACATGACATTCATGCTACTAGGATTTTCGAGTCTACTCCCATCACTTTCAATAGAGACTTTTTTTTTCACCTCTTGAGACAACTCTGAGCCAGTCGCATTAATAATTAAATAACAGCTGAGCATCAGGGGAGGGGAAGTGACAAATCTGCCAAACTCTTTCCGAGATATTTTGACAATTTGTAGTCTGAAAAGATTGTAAATGAGGACTGGCCCCTCATTACACTCCTACTTTCTCATGCTTATCTTTAAGCATAGCRTGGATGAGGGCCCATCCATCCCCGAGACACATTTCGATGTCATAACAATAGTTGCGACGCCAGMGTACACAATACTTAACTGCAGACACCTTGGCACCATGATTAACAACCACTTTTGCCACTGTACCTTCTGTACTGCCATCAAAGTAAAATTTGTCCCTATTAATCAAATGGAAGTGTTCTTTGCTGAAACGCTCATTTGTATTGAGTAGATTTCGAACATTCATCTCGGATGCTGTGTGCAGCCGCAAACCTTTTCGGCAGAGTCTGCTGGGAGTTTCTGCTCATTTGTATACAAAGCATGTTGGATAAAAGGGCAACTAAACATAATTTACCTGGAAGTGAGGTTAAAAGTGGTTTACCAGCTTGATGATGTTTGGTTTGAGAAACAAGACWTTAATTAGCACCTATCCATTGATTAATATTGACCAGCTTTTTGCTTTCTGAAAGCTTTAAGTAGGGAATTAGGCAATTTTTTTCAGTTAAATTGTCCCCTCACCAAGAATATTTTGCCAAAGCTTTTTGCCAAAAGTGAAGCTGATTCTAGCCTGACTGCCTGACACAGAGGAGACCCAAACCTACAATCGAAGACCRTGAGTCCTGCCTCTGGAGAGGTCCCCTGCCCTCGCCGGGAGCTGGGAGACTCCAATGGGGCACGGCTGAGAGGATGGAGTCTTGTCACCACCTGCAAAGGGCCCCGGTCAGCCTCGCACGGCCCAAGTGCTGCTGCCTCACGGCTGGGACATGTTGGGATGCCCTCCCTGTTTTGGGAGCTGGTAACAATTTATTTTCCAAAAGTTTCCTCCGTTCACAGAAGTCATAAGCAGGGGAGATGGATTTAACATCAATCTTYCCCCAAAAAAGCAGCGTGAGGGTTGAAGCCCACCCAGAGTGGAGATCTCCCAGGTCCACCAACTTCCCTGGCTGCCCAGGGACGTCCCGTTTCGAGCCTGGAGGTGAGACCCGACGCACGACGGGACTCGGCGTGCGCGCGGCGCCGTGCCCCGCCGCGCGGCTGCAGAGCGGCGTCTCTCCTGGTGACATTGCACAAGTCACGAAAAATAAACACGGCTGGCGAGGACGGCAGCAGGCGCCTGGGCCGTCCTCACCGGCGCGGTTGGGCTCACGCTCGCCGACCCCCGCGGCGGCGATTTCACAGCCTCCGCAGGCAGCCGGCGCCAGCGCTAACCTCCCCACCCAGCAAAAGGAGTTTTTGTTAACACCTCGGCTGACTCTGCTCACCGAAACTCTCCTTCCGGCTGGCCAAAGCCCTTGAAAGCAATTTGTACAAAAAAATAGAGCAGGTGGGAAAATAGGGAAAAGCTTTCAGGAAATAAATACAAAGCCCTGGAGTTGCATCTGCTTTGGCAGGCCTTGAAACACAGCAGTTTTCCTTGGATTTTTCTTTTTTCCAATGACTCTTTTACAGGCTTTTATTAAAAAGCAGCCAATGTTTAAACTTAAAAAATTTCTTCTTAAATCATTGCATTTTTTTCCTCCAAAATCTGTCCTTTCTTCTTGAATTTAATTTTGCTTGAATAAAAAACCATTTGTAACTTTGAAAACCGCTTTGAGTCAAACTTTTAATAAATCAGTTCGAGGGATCCTATTGTTCCTGCCTAGAGGGGAGAATGTTTGTCTGTTTGTTTGCGGCAAAGTGGAAAATGTTGACAGTAATGACAACTTCAGTAAAAACAAAATTTTGGGTAATAAGCTTTTGTGTCCTGGAAATTTCAAATATATCTACATTGAGGTTGATGCTTTCAACTAGAGATATTAAAGCATGTGTTTAAATTTAAGCCGTTAAAAGATTGTAATGCAATGAAGCATCAGTTTTATCAAAGCATCTAATTCCTGGAATAGTACAAAATATTTAAATAGTCCTTCCTTTTATTATGCATTTTACTGATAAACGCCATAAATAGGCAGCAAATGTTACACTTTYTCTAGTAAAGCAAGGCTTCTGATTATGATCATAACATATATGTGATTTTTCAGCAAATACAAAATTCACTGAAATATGGAGTTTTAGGAAGAGGAGGAAGAGAGAGAAGTTTAATAGACAATAAATGGAGTCAAATACAACAAGCAGTTTCGGCCAGTTCACAAGAAAGAAACATGCTAAACTTGTTGAAACATTTTTCTTTTGGACGTTTTCTGTTCTCACTGCCCATCTCAAAACAGGATGACTTTGCATTTCAGAGCAATGTTTTTCATTTCAGAGTTGAGCTAACTTTTATAGAACAAGTTAAACAATCCCAAATGCAATGTGATTTTAATCAAAGCAAACATTCCAAAAATGTTTCTGACACTTAGAAACCACTTTTTCTCCCTTTTGAAAAAAAAAAGCGCCCATTTCAGTTTGATTGAAGCCAAATTTCCTTTTGACTTGCTCAACAGACAAGTCACAAAACATATTACTTGCCCACGTCTACCACAAACACAAGGTACAARGAGGAGCTCATACACGACGGAGCAGCTCAAGTACTCCCAACCGCTGAGCCTAAGTGTCGGAATTTAGTCACAGCTGATGGAGTCCCTTTTGCATGTTTGCTTTTGTTTGATTTACAGAGTTTTGGTTGTTTTTAAGAAGAAATCAAAATAGTGACCCCTGTTGCATGCAGTTTGTCTATCACAGGAGCGCAACGCAATGCAGGCTTGGCCCAAAGCCTACGCGCTTGTCTCCAAAGCACAAAACCGGAGCAAGCGTTCAGCGAGCCTGAAATTCAGCCCTGGCCAAAGAAATGGTACAACACAGAGATCTCACCTGGGGCCTCTTTGCAGAAATGCGTCTCACTCTTCAGACTGCATCTTTGCAATCATTCCAGTAAATGTTGCATAGCTTAATGAGTATACCTTAAATACCAAGTATGAATGAGTCAGGCTTTGGAGCTGCTTGAAGGCTCAAGCTCTTCCAGGGCTCCCGTTCCCTGCCAGGGCCTTTGGATTAGCTCCTTAACTCGCACCATTTTGACGTCTGGCCCTGAACAAATCAGAAGTGCTTGCAAAGGGCATGCCCGGGTTTCCCGCACCCACAGAATCCCACCTTATAACGGTATCAAACATCACCCAGGACTGGCTTTGTGACAAAAGGGGCCTGCTCAGACCCCACTTTCTGTCTTTAAGAAGCATTCTCCAATTAAATTAAAAACAATTCTTGCAATAGTGTAACTCAGGGCCAGGGGCTTAAGGGAGGATTTCTCAATGCCAAATAAATAGTTTATTAAAAATAAAAAAAAAATTGCTTTATCACCTGCTGTTCTGAGGTAAAAGACTTGTACGAAACCTCTGCAGAATGCCGCTATATTGACTACAAATGGAAGTGCTCAGAGGGGCTTTTCATTTTAAGTTTTCTATGGAGCTTGAAGGTCATACATTAAAAAGGGCTGCAACCTCCTTCAAAACTAGCAAGGGAAAATGCATTACCTTTGCTGCCGCTGCTTACGCAAGGAAACAATAGATGTGAGAAGTGCCATGTTTCTTAAATGGTATAAAAATTGAGCTGTGCTGGTGTCTTACAAACCACAAATTGCTTATCTTATTCAAGTGCCACGCTGCATGCTCCTTGATGAGATTTACATCCCTCCACTGAGATGGACAAGACTGACTCAACAGCTCAAATGGGAAAAGCCTGCTCAGACCTTCCTGCACAGCTCATGCAACCAGGTTAAAGGAGAATTAGCGGGGGGAAATCACTCTTTCATATATATTTTACCATTTATAGGCCAATGCTGTCTTAAGTAAGTATCCAGCTTTCAGCACATCAAATTACTGATGGGTTTAGTTGCGTTGGGGTGAAAAACAACCTYAGTGAATGGTGGCCTTCCCTGGGACAAGCCACATGCTGTCAGCTAGCTATGCTCCAGGGAACATCTCCCAGCATGGAGAAGACRAGGATGTGTCGAATCCACCATTAGACATGATACAAGTTGTCCACGGTGCCTGAGGCTGAGTTTGTTTTGGCCAAGCTGAGCTCTGGCCCACAGCTCCTCCTTTAAGGACCTCCCCGGAAAAGCCTGAGGTCTGGACAAGCTATCACATGCTTCCCATGCCATGTCAGCACACACTGGAAAATCAGGACAAGGTGGATGGCCACGACCCCCTCCTGGCTCCAGTCACCTGTTGTCCTCTGCTCCAGCTGCAGTGGGCAGCCTCCTGGAGACCGTGCAGAGCTTTCTGTTTTTTTTCTGTCAGCAAAAGTTTCAGACATCCCAAAGGACATTACAGATGTATCAAGTACTGAAAAGCCAAGGCAACATGYTTTCATGACTTCTTTCTTCAACCTCAGGCACTGCCTGCCGTGCATGCTGYGTGCTGATGGACTCTTTCTTCTCAACAGAGATGTGGTGGAGCCCATGTGTGAGCAGAAAAACCCACCTGAGCCTTGTYACCAGTCTCCACAATAATTAGTTGTGGCTTGGAGGACCACTGTGCCAAAAATCACACATTTGAAGAGATCTTTTTATTTACAATTTATTTTCAGATTTTTTTATTGTCTCCTTCAGCACATTTCAGTGAGAGGTACCTTTTAAAAATGTCTTAATTAAGTGCCAGGATTTACGAACTTTGAAAGAAAGAAATAAAAGTATCATGGGTCAGAAATACAAATTCTTAACATACTAGACACCAGTGGTTTTGATGATCCTCATTAACAAAAAAGAGTTGAATTGTTTGGTCCTCAAAATCTCTGCCTGTACCAGTCTTTCTGGTTCTTGCTATCTAAAACATTTTGCTACATAGCTCTAGCCCAACGTAGAAATAAGATATATGAATTACCTGCAATTTAAAATATGCTAAATTATTAAAATATGCTTTTGTGCCTGGCAAACATTAATGAGTATGTGTATTAYCCTTTATACTTGCAGCAGGAAATGAATAGCATACAATTAATACTACAGTAATGGGATCAGACATCTATGAGAAGATCGACCAACCTACAAGGAAGGAAGAATGAAAATGAATTACTGTATCTGGTTTGTAAACTTGTCCTCTTTATTTAACGGTGCTCATCCTGAAATGAAGAAATGGGCAGCAAAACAAGCTCCATTCTCACCTGGGACCAGTCTCCCAGCCTGCCATATGCAGAGCTGCATGGGCTTGGATGCGCCCTCTGATCAGCTGGAAAGCAGATTTCTGGAGGAGGTTTGTGTCCATCAAAAAAGCTGCCAATCACTCACCCAGCTCCCCAAAAGAAATGGCTTGCAGGAAACAGTTGGAAGCCAAGTTTCTACCAAAGTGCGTTTTCCAGCTGCAATAGCCCAAYATCACCCATTACACAGCCTCCTCCTTGACCACAAATTCTCCTCTGCTGTTGTGAGATCACCCTTCCCCAACCCTGAGCAGATTTTTTAAGCCTTAATGGATAACTCAAGCTGAAATCAGAGGATAACATGCTATTACCTGCTTGAAACACCTAGTAGCGTTACAGCTCTTCGCCTCTGTGGCATTTGAAGCAGCCATCCAGTTTGTTTCTCTTGGCTTGTTTAAATAGGAGGCACAGTATATTTTTCTCAAGACCAGCTGTAACTAACTCTGTGATTTTCTTTTTCATTACCACTGACATTTTGGCATATTAGCTTTGTTCCGGGCTATTACACCTCCAGCTTGAACCACAGGAAAGAAATGCTGGGTGGACAGAAAGCCTTTTTGAAGGATCATGTAGGAAAGTGAATTGTAATGGTGGCAGCAGCTCAGCTGGGCTCTTCTAGATCAGGCTGCAGCAATCACTTGTCTTGGATGGTATCAAAGAGAAGTCCAAGCCCATCCCCTAAATGGCTCTGTGACAAGCAGCTACAGCTTGTGGCAGTGCTCTGTTACTGAGTGCCCCAAATAACAACTCCGAGACAGCCAGTAACGACCATCCTGGGCCAGCCTCTTGGAAAACACCTCAGAATAGGTTGTTCATCTTGGCTGGTTAAGCTACCGCTTGTTAGTCATGAGAAGGTRTTGGCTCCTCAGGAGCCTCCTCAGCCTTGGAGCCCCCGCGGTGCTATAAAGCACGCAGCTGTCCCTTCCAGCGCTGAGCTCCTGGGTCTTCACTGCTTCTTGGCATTTTCGTCAGGTATCACATAATGACAAGGATTCTAAATACTAAATAAATCATGTCTTTCATAAGCATTTATTACTCATTAGTTTGGACACTGAGCTAATGAATGACTCATTTGTCTCCTGAGTCCCTAATGACCATTAATTACAGAATTGACCCAGCCTTCTCAGCAATGGAAGTAAGAAATCAACTGTCAATTGCTTATGGATGCATATAAAATACACGGCTATTTTTAAGAGTCCAGGATGCTTTGTCAGGGAATTGCAGCCATTCACCGAAGTGCTGCACTTTAATTTCTAGTTCAAAAGCCTCAGAGCATTTCTCCTGGTAATCGTTAGGAGGCCGAGTGATTGCTCCCCACTGACAAGTGCCAGAGTGGCAGGTAGCAGGTGTTTGTATGCATTTGGATAAAGCAGCACATCATCATCCAGTGCTGTTTAGACATGTGTGTCACCTCTTCATATCAGCAAAGAAAAATACCACAAAAGGTTTCAAGTGTTTTGCTTACTAAGTAGTTGGCTGATTGCTCCAGACGGGCAAGTGACACCATGGAAGGTACCAGGTGCTACTACTCTACGGCATGCCATACTCTAGARCTTCCTCGTAGGCTAACAAACTAGTTGGTGTTACAAGAAGAAGATTAAAGTTGAGTTGGATGCAAAGACTAAACTCTGAAATATTTTAAAGTCCCAGTCTATTTAATTCTCAGTACGCGGAAGCGATTGCATGCCCTTCATCATCCTTCTTGCCCTTCTCCGTTTCTTTCCTGATGGATGGATAATGCTATTGACTTCAYTGGAATTACTATAAGCGTAAAGCTAAGCTTTTAGTTAAGAATTTGTTAGGTTCATGCTTGGGTTATAAGTTTGCCAAAATTCACGCGCACTCATGTAACTTCTGTAACACTGAGCAGGACAAGGAAAAGGGTTGGCTGAATCACTGTGCGTCCAACGCGCGGGCTACAGGAGCGCTCCCTGTGCAAGGACCTGCTTATCTGGACCACTCAAGAGCTAGGAAGATCATAATTTTAGATGATGCAATAGCCAATACGTGCCTTTGAACTTCACAATACTCATTTAATTTATACCCTGTAATTTACATAGTTAAATGTTGCCTGTATACATCTGCCAAGCTGAACTGAAACATAATATTGCCGAAACAAAGCATTCAAAAATCATGTTAGACACCATCCTGCCTCAAGAGAACACATACATTTTGTTCTGGGACAGCATTTTTCAATCTGTGTTTTTGGAACCTTTATGGTCTTTTATGGTCACGTTTCCACACTATTTTGCTTCTACAGTAGGGCTAAAATGTTTTTCAAAAACATAAGAGAGCTGGGCAGAACAGACTCCTAGCACTCCGGAACTGAAAAAAAGGAATCAAAAATCTGGTGTGTAAGCAGGAGCAAAGGTTTGGGGCATGGGTGTGGCTTTTAATTGACAAATTTATTTAATTAATTGCCTTTAATTATTTTTTTTCTAAGAAAAGTGCAGCCATCTCCCATCCTCCCAGGCACTCACCGGCGCAACAGGAATCGCCCACAGAAGCAGCACAACAGCAAATGCCGACGTTATGGGTGGGTGTTTGGCAGCAAAGCTTCGGGGGAGCTGGAGGAAGGAGCCCGGCGCCTGCTCAGCGTTTATCACCGCTGCGCCAACACCGAGCAGCGAGAAAGTTTCTGCACGGCCCAAAGAAAAGAGCAGAGTAATGAAATACCGCTCAGACAGCGCTGCAGGCTGCCAAGGGTAATAAATCACCAAAGGGAAAGTTAAAACAAGCAAAAGCAAAAAGTTATTTTCATGCTGAATTTCAAGCTTGTTTTGTGTGAGTTTGGAAGCATTTGGTGAGATCAGCTCTTCATTTTTGGACAAAACATTTGCAATATGATTCAATTTGCTCTCTAGATTTTGGGAGATTTTGTAAACAGAGTATCTATAGAAATAATAATCCAAATATRATTATTTTTCCCCTAAATTGCTAAATCCCTCCAAATTTTATTTTTAAATTAAAAACCTCTTTTTCATTAAAATATGCAACTTGAAAAAGATTGTCCAAAATCCTCTTAGCAGAAAACCTGGCCAGAGCCTAATGAAGGGGCTTTTTGTTCCCGATTACAATGAGGACCAGGATTAATCACAAGACCTTGAGAAACAGCTGTATTTTTGGCTAGAGGGGAGGGAGTTTAAAAATAAAAGTTGGCACGAAGATGGAAAAAAAAAAAAAAGACTTGGATGTTATGTTGAGCTCAGGAGCTAATTAGCATGTTGTGGGGGCTGCCGGGGTCGGGAGTCCTGCAGCCGCCAGCTCGGCAGGGAGGACGTGCGTGCCGGCCCCACGGGTGCCACCCCACACCTGCACCCATCCCCCAGGAAAAGGGACGTTCTCCCAAAATTCAGGGGGTGCACAGAGCACAAAGGAAAGGAGCAAGTGCTCAAAGCATCGTTCCAGAAGGATCCTGTCCCATGTAAACCGTGCCAGGGCTACACCACAGCACAGGCGAGGGAAATCAGTCTTCACCCTCTCCCCGCAGCCTGGATAAATAGCACGTATGGGTTGCAAATCACAAGTCTGTGGCTGGAAAGGGTCTGAGGACCAGAGCTGTGTTCAACAAATATTTTTCACCTTTTAAAGCACTAACATTTATAAATACACATAACTAGATCGCAGCAGTCCTCCCTTGGCACTGTTTCAGAGGTTGTGTTAATGYGTTTCCTCCACGTTACCCTACGCACTGCCAGGCTGCAACAGCCTGCTCTCGCCAGCTACAGCAGGAAACATTTTAAGTTACCCTTCATTAGCAAAATTTGGCCCAGAAACTTGAGAAAAAAATCAGCAAAACACAGCAAATTTCCTCTCTGCTGCTAACATGGAGGAAGGAGAAAAATCAGAAGGATTTGCACRTGGTGCCCACCCAGCTCTACCCGGCGCTTGCGCTTTCATCAACTATTTGCCGTACGCAGACRGAGCCTTCGCTTTGCTTCTGTGTGATGCTCTCAAGGGGAGCCTCATGCCTGTACACATCCCTCACCACCTGGGGACCTTTACTGCTTAAAATCTCAAAGTGTAAGCAGCTTTGGGTGCCTTTCATGGGATTTTTATTCCAGAACCAACAACGTGTGCAGATACCTCTTTCCATGTCTTCAACCTTTGCTAAAGATCAGACATAAAGACATAATCCCAAATTCACTCAAGTCTGGAGGAAAAACTCTTATTGGCTTCATCAAGCTGTGGCTCAGGCCCTTCGCAACCAAACTGGTTTCAGCTTCTCACTCATATTGGTAAAAATGACAAATTATCCTTCCTCCCAACTTTCTGGGGTTGGACCTGGGGCTACTCCCAAGCTCTGCAGGCCAGAAACATCCCAGAGTGTTTGTCCTTCTTCCCTGGAACTGTATAACCAAGAGCTTCTAGCTGCACTGGTAAGGATGTCAAACTGCAACTATCTTATGAAGATGGTGCCTGTTTATCCACCAAAGGCAGCATTTTGCAGAGCTGCCCTCCGTAGCGACTTGCCCCCCAACCCCTGTACTGAGGGGAGYGCGGGTTTTAGTACAGCATCCAAAATACGTAAATGTGCTGTAGAAAAGCCATGACAGCTACAATTTCACTTGAATTTGAAATGGATTTGAAGATGCTAGGAATCTTCAAATTCCTAGAATTTGTCTGGAGAAATCCAACTTCAGGTAAGGTGTAGGGCAAGCAATGAACACGGCCTTTTGCGAGGGCCGTGAGGAAGACACTCAAGCCTGCCTCTTTGCCTTCATTGGTCTGTACAAAATATAAGAAATCCCTACAAAGCTGTGGCTCCTGAAACCATGTTCACGCTCATGCCAGGCTGCTTTCTCATACTTTGCAGTTCTCACTCTTGTCCTCAGTTCCCAACTCTACAAACTAGACTTCCTTTGTGTATGCTAAAATAAAAACCTGCCTACCCAGGGTGGCCTCACTGAGGGAAAATGACTTCAGAAAAGAAGGAAGAGTGAGCTGCAAGACCAAGAGTTGAAAAGAGGCGGTAGAAAAAAAAAATATGGAGGGACATCAGAAAGGGTGGTGGAGACRGGAGAGGATGGGAATGGAGGGAAACCTGTAACATTGGATTGGGGTGAGATGGGAAATCCACACRGCCAGCTCCAGTCCCCAAGGGCAGAGAGATACGACCTCAGCTCAGGAGGTCCTAGGAGCTGCCCAACTGTGTGGCTAAGCACAAAACCCACCTCTGCATGTCAGGGTGAGGAAGAAAGGCTGGAAAGGGGACACAGGCYATGGGAACAGGGCAGTCTCTTTCTTGCAGAGGTGGGAAAATTCCTGTTGTTGCCTTTGCCCTGTCCCAGGAGTGCTCAGAGGCACTTTCTGCCCCCCACCCCAATGCTGAGCTGGCCACCAGCCCAGCCTCTCTTTCCCCACCAAAGCCACACTAAGTCCTCTGCAAGGCACTGGAGTGTCTCCTGATAACACTCTTGGTATTAGCAATACTATGGTTTGCAGTCAGGGGATGTAATGCCATGTATACATTGATTTTTTTCCAGTCTTTCTTGGCCTTTCTGTCTCCCGCACACACTCTTTCAACCAACATGATGGATCAGACTCCAGAGAATATAAATAGATGGCCCCTTCCCTGGGCACAGACGGCTCGTCGAGCCCTCCCTCTCTTCTGATAGTTGCTCCGCTTCCAGGCACGACATTTCTGCTTTCTCCCTTGGGCTGAGACCAGGCAGACCCAAAATATTACTCTTACTCTCAGCACTCTTGCCTGCCCAGCACACAAGCCAGTGTAGCACACTTGCCACCAGAGCCAAGTGGCAGGTTGGATAGGAATGCCAGCATAAGGCATGAGGTAGATACAGACAACCAGGGGGAGAACAAGCAGATAAGCACATGGCACAGCTCTGGACACCAACGGGGATGATTTGGTGGGGTTTTTAGAAGGACAGCAGAAGAGAGAACAGCAGAAGAGCCCCAAGGTCCTAGGAGGAAGAGATGGCCACAGACAGCCCCAAGAGTGATTTCCATGTCTGCTTTTTCTGTGGATATGAGCACAGCAAGGTTGCATTTGTCAAGGCTAGCAGCCCAGGTGGATGTAAGTAATTGACAGGGAAGCCTGGATGAAGGATAGGGGAATAGAAAGGTTGTGCCTTGGAGCTGCTGTACAGAAATAGCTTATAGGATGTAGGCATAGCCTAGGTGCAAAAGGCTTGAGGTGGTGACCAGGCATCCACTAAGATACGTCAAAAAGACAAGCCATGACTACGATTTGGGAGACAAAGTCAGTCTGTGAATCACCAGCACAGACTGAATTAAAGTTTGCAGACAGGAAAACCTGAAAATATGATACAGAGGGGGATGGGAAGGGCCCTAAGGACAAAACTGTGTGGATCTCCCTTGTGAAGCTGGAAAAAGATCAAATATCTTCTAAAGGAGATGCTGAAGACCCATAAGYGTGACAGAGAAGGGGCTAGGAGGAGGCTGGTGGGAGAGTGGAAAGACGACCATGGCATCAAAGCAATGAAAGAGCTCAGAGACTGTGGTGTGTTTGCACCATCCTGCCACGCCTGCCGGGTAGTCAGGGGCCCATGCCACTGCTTGTCAGACAGGATGCCAAAAACAAGCTGATCTGGTAGGGTCCAGCCATCAGAACCACATGTCTTGCTGAGCAGTCAGCCCTTGCTGAGGCTTGGAAGGGCTCATCTGACCTCCTTGGACATCAGCCTGCTCATTACAACGTTTGGAAGAGGGAGAAAGATCCTCAGGGAAAGTCACAAAAAGACTCTGAGCTTGAGGCTTACAAACAAATTAAATCTTATAGTCCAATAAGCTCAGGCACACTGTCACTGTTGCAGCAATTGTGTTCCTTTTAGAGACACGTTCACACTGCTAGATTATACCTACCCAGGGCAGCACTTTATCCCCACCAAYGCATTAGCCCCCCTTGGTTGCAGCTGCACTCAGGGGGCTGCAGGTAGCCACCCCGCTCTACCACATTCCTTGCAAAAGGACAAATGCATTAGCTACCTGTAAGCCAGGTGAGAGCAAACCATTCCTTCTTCAAAGAATTCAGACAAACACAGAGCTGAAGCAGTTTGCAGGCAAAAGCAAAGTAGCCAGAAATACCCTCTGAGCAACAGTTAAGTCAGTTTTAATTGATTTACTTCAGTGTTACCAAAAGCTTATTGGCCAGGGCTCTGTTCTTCCTTRAAGAGCCTCAGCAGCAAAGGCAACTTGCTTAAAGCTAAGCGCCAGACAGAATATCACTCTGCTATGCTATGTGCTTAGTTGGCACAGAGGCCAGGGATCCCCTGAGCTTGGGGCAGCACAGGTATCCTGCTCCTAGCCCCTGTGTCAGCTCCTGTCCTCATCCTGCTCTTGCGCGCGGCTGGAGAGTTGTTGGGTCCATGGTTGCAACATGGGCCTAACAGGCAACCCATGTCCCAGCCATGTCCCCTCTAGGAGACACAGCAAGATGAGTTTCTCTTGGCATCAGAGGGAGACATGGTCCTTCACCAACTGTCTATAACAAAAGCCTGTCTCAAAGGTGATCCTCACACAGCCATGGGGACAAACCTCGTGACACCCTGTTACTTCTACCGCTGACATGCAAAGCRGTCAGTGGAAGGGTGGCAGCTTCCCAGTCTGAACACTTTTTGTTTTCCTTTTTCTGTCTCCTTCCTCTATCTGCAAGCCCCTACCAACTCTCACCATTTTCTGTCCAGACAGAGAATTTTGTTCATAGCTGTGTGCAGCTGAACAACATGTCAGCAGGTATCACCCAATACTTTGTTGGTGTAACTTTGTGGCCTCGGAGATCAGGATATGGTGCACAACCCAGCTCACAGCCTTCCTCAGTGAGAAATCGTCATTTTGACAATGTTCTCTGCCAGCCTGCTGGACTAGGAATTGTGTGGATTAGCATGGCACATCAAAATAAATATATCATGCAAGTATTGCAAACCCACATCTATTAGATCAGGTTTGCCCTGCCTAGTAAAAAAGAGTTTGATGTACACAATCCCTTGGTTAGCTATAACAACTGCTGGTAAAGTGATCTCATAGGAGTAAGAGGGCAGAGCTGGATGCAGCGGAGTGAGATATTACCACCTACGACTGCGTGCCTTTGCCAAAGGTGTGGCTGCMGCAGCCAACAAAAGCCAACATCTGCCCAAGCATCAGGGTTTGGCCTCCATGAAAATTGCAGCCAACATGAACCAGGTTAGCGAAGGCATCACATTAAAACCACCCCAGCTGGTTTGGCTGAATCACGATAGCTCCCTGCTCAGCACAGAGGCAAGCAGCCTGGGGCACTAGCTTCTCCCCATATACCTGAGCCTGTGGTCTTAGGCCAATACTCTTTCTGTCACCCACAGCAATGAATCAATACTTGTTCATTTGGCAAGGCCAACTCTTCAGGTCTAACGCAGCATATGCATACACAAGTCCTAACAATCTCCTAAAAGCCACCAGCACAAAACACTTATTGTCCTTTCCTGTGGCTTTCAGTCCTCAATGGTGTGAATGTAATCCCTTTAAATATCTATTTTTCTGTAAYATTTTAGAAATGCTCTAAGAACAGATCTTCTGTCTCTGGCTCCTAGATGTATAAATATGACTGTATCATTAGGAAGGGTCTGGCCCCTCTGGCAAAGCTCAGTTCTAGCTAATGCTGGTCTCCAGCCAATAAAGAGGTGACTTTTGTTATAAGCATGGGCCTGAGTTTCTGGTTTCTGATGAAAGAGTAAATTAACATGCTTCTAGCAAATTAAAAATCCTTTCTTGGTACTGGGGATGAGCCAGGAGAATGTAGACATGCAGTAAATTGTTAGCTCACTGTAATTTAGAGGCATTTAAACGTGCATTTGAGACCTCTGATTTTTGTCCCTGCCCTATCTGATCTCTTACCAGATTTTCCACCTTAAAGGGCTTCTGGTTTCAGCATCTCTGTTTAAAACCTGTCCATAGGCTTCATCTGCACGTGGCGTGCAGTACCCTGGAAGATGGTGCTAATCAGTGTACTACCAGTGGATCTCGTAATACCCTACTGTCTCAACACCAATTGTTCAGATGCAAACAGAACTTCATAATCATTTTATGAGTTTGATAGCACATCTATGAAATGGGAGGTGGGCAGGCAATTAATGACCTGCAGATAGTCTCTGAACCATAAGACATTGGTCTTTCCACAGTTAGCATGAAGAACTAAGTTAGCAACCGATATCAGAGGCCAAACAACCTTATCTTGAGAGGCTCTTCATCCCATGTCAGCCAAGCAAGTCTGAACTAGGTGTTAGCAATGAGTCTTTGCTAACAGTGATCACTGATGGAGCCCACAGACTTCCCAAACCTCTGTATGYTGCTGTCCAATATGAGCAAATTTGGCTGTGCATTGTATGAAACAAGGTATGAGTAACCGATCCAGCAATTTATAAGACCATCTCAGCTTCATGACTATCAACCTCAGAGACGTGGCCTAGGAAAAAGTATAGTGAATAAARCATAGGGGCCAGATTCTCATCTCTAGATCTGCCTCATTAACCCATTGGCACCAGGATGATTTTTACAATCTGACACTTGTTTTTCATTCACATGAATGCCCAGAGCAGCTCCCATTACAGCCACTGGGAGCAAAGTTCTTCACAGAAAACAGGTGTGTCTTCAATACTTTTTTTGTATAAGATGGGAGTTGAGTGTAGAGTCAAAGCACTCAGGTATGACCAAAAAAAATATAATAAAAATAAAAAACCTTCCCAGGTTTGTGTTAGAGCTCAGTACAAGAATGGCTTTTCTCATGTGTTGTGCTGTTTTTTTTTTTTTTAATTAAACTATCTCTATTTTGTTGAAAATAAAGAGTTAGACCTAGATTCTGATTAAAACTGATTGTCCATACAGTTCCCCTGTGGTATGCCTTTATCTTGCCCTTCAAAATACTTGCAAAACTGCTGGGGATTTCATAACAGCCTCTGATTGACTGGGTGTCTGAGCGCTGCTCACTGCTGAGTTGGAGGAGTCTCTAAGCCAGTGGAGCTCTGGTGGGCAGCTCTTGCCTAAAGTCACCTAATAACAAAAGCCAGTCACAGTTAGCAAGCTGTTCACCGATTGGTGATAACGTGCCCACGAGTCATAGGAGTCATAAAATTTGTAAAATCTTGCCCACATCCTTTCCTCTCACTTTATGCCTCCTTGCACAACCATTTATTTTCAACACCATCACCTCTGAGCATGTAACAGTCTTGCCAGCAGCAGTGTTGAATCAGGTAAAGATCAGGGATGAGCTTTCACTGGAAATTTTGGCTTCTTACAACCTACTGTTCACAGAGGTTTGAGAGTTAAAACTCATTGCTTTTATAGGGTAGCACAGCCTTGTGTTTGTGCACATACCCCAGTTTAAATGATAAAATTCCCAGTGATATATGATTGGAGAACCAAAACCACTGATGCCTGGATAGAGGCTGCTGGTGCTGATGGACCCTTCTCAGAGCCTCCGATGTCCGTACAGACAACACTAGGGCTGGGTTGGCTGCCTGAAGGGGGAAGGAGGGTTGAGTCTTATTCCCAGAGTTTCCACCCACATCACTGCAGGTCACAACTGGTGTTAATTCGTTTTGTAGCACACTGTCCCCCCGGCACCAACCCCTTTGCTCAGCAGCAGGGCAAGGCTCTCTGAAACTGAATATGCTGAATAACACCATGCTGCTCTAGACCACAAGACAAGAGGAGATTGTGCCACAGCACCTAGCTCTGACACCTGCCCGAGGAAGAGCAGCTTTGCCACCTTCAGCTCGCTGCTAAAGTAGGAAGGTGACTGTATAGATGAGCTATGAATTTGCCTCACTTCTTTTTAAAGTGCCTGGAAACTTTTTGCTTGTAAGTCTCTTTGCACAGATCCAAGCAACTTTCATGGGGCTTCATCAGAGGGACAGCTTTCAGGATGATCTAGCTGGGCTTGCCTCATTTCCATTCCTGGTGACAAGAGCTGGCACACTRCATAAAGACAATTTCATACCTGTTTATTATGTGGCAGGACACATGCATCTGTAACTGATTTGACAGGAGACAGCGTGACAGCTGTTTTACAGGATTCTCCATTGAAATAGCAAACGAGAGGCTTGCTAGCACGTATGGGACATTTATATCCTAAACAAAAGGGCAGTAACATACATAGTGACAAGCCTTGTTTGTACACAGCTTTCAGGAAGTTTGTGCCAAGTGCTGGCTCCAAGCCAAACTTGCTGCTGGTACGATCTGGCACAGTCCCACCGACTTCAAGGCAGCTGCATCAATTTATATCAGGGGAAAAAAAGTATACATTTCTTAATTACACAACAGAATTACAAGAGAGGAAAAAACAGCAATCTGCAYGAAGGCTAGCAGCATGCAACATCCCAGCCCTCCAAGCAGCTGAGAGGGACAGCTCTAAGTGTGYTTGCCAGGCTGAACCATTTTATTTGCCTGGGTTATGGGGGCTACCAATAAAGCCCCCATACAATCATTTTACAAGTTGCTCTGAGCTGCCTGTATCCAGCATGTGATATAGCACTTCATACAGCAGCTCCATTATTTCCAACYTCTGTAAAAGGGGAAACAGGTACACAGGGAAAAGCTGTGCGTCTGTGGATACAAGAGATGGAGCAGCTCAAGCTGTTGGACTGCAGAATAAGCTTCCAGATTGGGAAAATGGGGTTTGGATTGCCAGGGCTCCCCCTCACCCCAAGGTTTCTAATCATTCTGCAAGCAGCAATTGTCTCACCCAGGTATAAGGGAAAAGAGGCTTAAAGATCACCTTTCAACCCTCTCCAAGTCAGATCCCAACCACATGGGTAAGTCTAGACAGTGCCATAGGGAAGCAACCAAAGGTAGGAGCCAGAGGAAGCTCAGGTAGGACACATGAACAAACACAACACTGAGCTGAATTTTGGCCAAAACTTGCAAGATTAACAACATTTGCCAYGTCACTAGCAGCTCTTTTAATAGCAGCAGGCTGTCAGGATCACAAGAGTGCAGGGAGTGTTAACGTCACTTCTGCACACTAGTTCAACATGCTCTGTAGAGGTCTCCATCTTAAGTATATTTTAAATTGATTTTTGTAATTCAATGACCAAGTTAAAAAAATACTAATGTGTTCATTTAGCCCTGCTCTCTAGGGAAGRCACAGCTTCTCCTAGGGTATTTCAAAGCACCTACTGCCACCACAGCATTGTCTTGGCTTAGRCATTTGCACATTGATTCAGTAAGCAAAGAAAGAAGTCACCGCTGTTTAGTGAACCAATAACAGTTAATAACAACAACAACTAATAATGCCACAACTACACATCTTYGTATAGCATTATTATACTGTCACCCTCAGCACTGCCAAGAACTGCTACCGAGTATAARCAGTTTGCTGCATTCACAGCAAAAGTCCCTGTATCTGGTTCTCACACGTAGCCAGAAAGCTGGCCAACAAGTGACACTGTTAGACTGGGAAGGAGAAGTTACAGACTGGCCTGATCATGCAACTCTGTTTTTACCCTGGCAAAGAACACACATAACACAGGAAAAATGTGCACGACATGCCAAAAGTTTCAGGAAGATCATCATGAAGTTGGCTTGCTATGTCAGGACACATATGTTGAAAGAAAGGTCTAGGGTTTTTGTTTCAATTTCCATTAAGGTAAGAACAGATACCTTTTCAGTTTTAATCTGAGTTTTCTAATACTAAATGCAAGCCACTTGTCAGGAAACTGTGATAATTGTGCCTCCAGCTGTTAAAAGCAGGAATGTGTCTTGTATGCTAAAGAGGAAGAACAATGGCAAAACAAGAAGCCAGTGCAAGTAAATGGATGAGGCGAAAAAACTGAATGAGACATTTTCAAACATCTAATGATTACATGTCAAAGCACAATTTAAATGTCACAGCATCCTGTGTGTTCACGAAGGGGAAAGCAAAATGACTGAGAACTCTTGGCTAAAAYAGTCCTGTTCCTAGCACTGATTGATATTCTTGAAAGAGGGACTTGATGGATTATGATTTTTGCAAGAGAATCATTACACGCCAGGTGCCCAAATAGAGAAGTGCAGTTTGTTGACACCTCTATGTGAAATAAAGTCATTCCAGGAATTTTGATTCATTATCTCTCTATTAGGAATCAATCCACATGACCTAAATTTCGCATCATAAATCAGATCAAGAATTCTGGCTGAATCTCAAAGGTTGTACATCCTTAGTTTAAAATTATTCCACTATATCCAGCACACATCATTATTGTTCCAAATTCAATAATCTATACTATATAATTTAGGTCCGCTTGATCTCAGAGTAGGCTACAGTATTTCCACCCACTCACCTGCACAAGAATTTAACCACGTTAGGGCCATGGTTTGCCTTTTCATGTATGGGGGGGGTTGTTGCCCCTCCCCCTTCTGCTCAAGGAAAGGAGCAGGGAAGAATATATATGCAAAAAATATTGAAAATACAAAAAAAAACATACAGTAACTTTGGAGATACTTAAAATAGAGCCATATCATCTTGAAGAAAGACCATAAAGTGATTTTAGAGATACTTAAAGTAGAGCCATATCATCTACTCACAGCAGAACCTTGCAGTTGCAGTAAACAGATTTGCTCAGCTGCATAAAGATGCACCAATTTTCTCTAACTGGCCCCAGCCTGCAAGAGAAGTCTGGTGGGTTTGGGATGCCTCCTAAAAAGACTTCAGCAACTGACACCCCCCCCAAAAAAAAAAAAAAAAAAAAAGTATTTAGGACCATAGGTCTGGCTGAAGGTCAAAGGGATTTGCATTCAAGACTGAGGTGCTTTTGAAGCTGTTCCCACTGGTATCAACCTGTAATTTGGAGTGAATTCTGAAAGAGAAGATGGCAGCACTTTCAGCATAAAATTAGACAAGTTCATTAACCGTCAGGATCTTTTGTTTAACTTTGAGGAACTGCGTTGCTCGGTCCTCTTTGAGCTCTGCAAGCAAACCCAGGGGTCCAGCATCAGCCTTTGACAATGAAAGAGCTATACAGAGAAACAAAAYGGGCTTTTGAAAGCTTCAAGCCCATGACAGCTGCACGAGAGCAATAATTCAGGAAATGTCTTGGGTAAAATCAACCCGAATGACTCGACGCTTTGTTTTATCATTATGAACATAAAGGAGTTCCTTTTAGTTATCAACTGCAAATCCTCAAGGGCCTTCTCAGAAGATTTGATAAGAAAAACCTGTCTTGAATGGAAATGGCTACACGTGACAATAGAACAGTAATAGAGAAAAGGACAATGTACCCACAAGCGTCGGTTCTGTCCCTGAAAGAGGAGACCCYGTAGTGTGGCACCTACACTCGATTCCCAGTGTTGTCCCTAGTGCCAACAGGGCAGGTCTTTCTCCACTCTCCAAGATGCTCATCCATAAGACAGGGATGTCAGCATGGGTTGTTCGTGGATAGGACACAGACAAGTCCTGGGAATTCCCAAATAAGGCAGTYCATTGCTCCAGCCCCTGCTTTTGGTAGTCATTTACACCGGAGCACAGGAGGGGAATAAAAAGAGCTGTTAATGTAGGAAGGTGTTGCATACACTGTGCAAAAGGGTAAGCGCCCAGGCCCGGGGACTCAGCCCCAGCGAGCACAGGATGGGGGAAGCTGATCCCTGTCTGGATACTGTGCTGCCATCACGCAAGTTTGAACCAGCAGGTGTTTTTCTAATAACATCTAGACACTGCAATGACTTTGCATATGCTCATTCCAAATGAAACATCCCTTTTTCTGCCAGAACAAGCATTCCAGTGARGTGGGGTCATTCCAGGGGTGAGACCCTCTGGCTGAAAGGCAGAGCTCAGAGGGTCGTCATCAGTGGCGTGGAGYCYAGTTGGMGGCCTGTGGCTAGTGGCATCCCCCAGGGYTCAGTACTAGGTCCCAYCCTGTTCAACTTATTCATCAGTGACCTGGATGAGGGGACAGAGTGCCTCCTCAGCAGGTTTGCAGATCATACCAAGCTGGGAGGAGTGGCTGACACACCWGAGGGCTGTGCTGCCATTCAGAGAGACCTGGACAGGGTGCAGAGCTGGGCAGAGAGGAACCTCATGAGGTTCAACAAGGGCAAGTGCAGAGTCCTGCACCTAGGGAGGAAMAACCCTAGGCAGCAGTACAAGCTAGGGGCTGACCTTGTGGAGAGCAGCTCTGCAGAGGAGGACCTGGGAGTGCTGGTGGATGACAGATTGACCATGAGCCAGCAATGGGCCCAAGAAGGCCAATGGTCTCCTGGGGTGCATTAGGAAGAGTGTTGGCAGCAGGTCAAGGGAGGTGATCCTGCCCCTCTACTCAGCCCTGAGGAGGCCTCATCTCAAGTACTGTGCTCAGTTCTGGGCTCCCCAGGACAAGAGAGACAAGGAGCTACTGGAGAGAGTCCAGCATAGGGCTGTGAAGATCACCAGAGGGCTGGAGCACCTGCCCTATGAGGAACAGCTGCAAGAGCTGGGCCTCTTCAGCCTGGGGAAGGGAAGACTGAGGGGGGGAATCTTATCAATGTGTACAAGTACCTGAAGGGAGGGTGTCAGGGGGACAGGGACAAACTCTTTTCAGTTGCCCCATGTGACAGGACAAGAGGCAGTGGGCAGAAATTGAAGCACAGGAAGTTCCGCCTGAACGAGAGGGGGAATTTCTTCCCTGTGAGAGTAACAGAGCCCTGGACCAGGTTGCCCAGAGAGGTTGTGGAGTCTCCTTCTCTGGAGATCTTCAAGGCCCACCTGGATGCAACCCTGTCTAACATGCTCTAGGTGGCCCTGCTGAGCAGGAAGGTTGGACTAAATGATCTCCAGAGGTCCCTTCCAACCTTACTGATTCTATGATTCAGATATGCCATTAACCAATGTGCTCATTTTGTTTTGACCCCTAGGCCATTTGACCCACAGACATGGCCTAGATGGTCCTTCTCTGGGTCCCAGTCCAGGGCAGCACTAATTATTTCTGCTTGGAGATTAAAACAGGGAGAGCCCAGCCCTGCCGCAGCTATCCCATGCCAGCAGAGTGCCCCCAGCATCAAGGCAGCTCAGCAGGAGCACACAGCAACACCAGGGAAAACGCCAAATGAGGCAATTATCAGCTGTGCTAACTAGTGCGATTTACAGTGGCAGGGAAAGTGGATCTTAAAGGGAACATAAATGTACTTGGCTGCTTCCTCAGCTGCTCTTTTACTTGGCACTGYGAAGGGACTAAGTGAAAACTAAATCTCATCTGCTCTGTATTCTGCAAGATAAAACCCTGCCGAGTTYGTTTTTATCTTTAACACAAGACAAGAGAATTCTCTTAAGACTTTTCTGAGTTTTTCCAAGTTCTCACATCTACTTTCTTAACAAAAAAGGTAAGCTAAGTGTTTCTACCAGAAGACTATTTGGGCAAATGACAACACTGGATAACAGATCATTCACAAAACGAATTTCCATATCCCTTAAGTATATATGTACTTCCTGACTATATATAAGAGGAAGCCAATAAAAGCTTTAAAAAGCAATGAACAGTAACAATAACATTTTTGCAATGGGGACGCTCGTGACAAGTGCATTTAGARGGTTACTTACTTTTTGCCTATGATAACCCAAATAATTCAGTAGTACTTTCTCATGTGTATATATATGTACACACACACAYGTGTGTGTGCATGTCTAATGCTCTCAGAGCCTAGATGCACCTTACAGGCAGGTTGGCCGTAAAGATGCTTTACGATTCCCAGAGGGCCCCGACTGCGCCCTTGGGCACAGTCGCAAGCAAGAGCCGATGAATGCACTGAGCCATTCTGGGGGCAGCAGTAAGCGGGACGGGAGCAGGAAAGGGTGGAAAGCGGAGCGTGGAGAGCCCCTCCGCCTGGAGGCCACGTCAAAGACATCAGTACCCTCACAGGCAGCTCTGCCACTTCTCCCAGACACCATAATGGGAGCACTGGGAGTAGCTTCCCACCRGCTGCCTGGAAGAGGCTCAGGGATGCCCAGAGCTGGAAGAGCTGCATCTGCGTGATATCAGCATCCCGGGGGCCGACAAGCCAAACTTCTTAGGTGACTTTGGAAAACCTCGTCCGAAAAAGTATTTATCCTGAAGTCATTCTCATGGGCACGACTTCCCAGAATGTTGGGTTCAAACTGGACCTTTTCGGCTCATCGGCAACCTCTGGTCTGGGCCAGCAGTTGGGCACAGCCCCTTGCTGGCATCAGCTAACTCTCCCCACCAAATGCTCAGAAGTCCCATTGCACAGCATCCCCATCACTAGCGGTATCAATGGGTTTTTCCACAGAAAATAAAGACTTTGATAGACACAATTTAAATAATATGGCATTGGCTTTTAAAAGCAAAAGAAACAAACCATTCAAATGTGGGATGATTTCTTTTTCAGAATATTTCAAAGTCATGTCAGTCTGTCTATTACMCAAGACAAATTACTTTGACAGCACTATCTACTCTTGACATCTGAGTTGTCTCTCTAGCCTATTATACTTTAGCACAGGCATAAAATATTGTTCAGACAGTATGGTTAGTCTAAAAGAGTAAATCTAACTGCTTTGAAATGGCCTATTAGGAGACGAACTCTCAGTTTAGCTGCAGGCAGAGAATTAATCCAGTGCTTTTCTTAGTTCTTAAATGGCAATCTTTTCCACTAACTGAATGTTCTTTATTTTGAAGGATGTACAATAGGAATAATCTTCAGAAGAAAAGGGGTAAATTAAACAGAAATCAGAGGGGAAAACATCGTTAAGAAATGGGAGAAATGACATACCTAAGTAGCACATACCTGGGTTCTCCTGTCATCACAGGAGTGGAGACAGGGATAAATTGACTTCAACCTTGAAAATAATTGTGCACACAAGTTATTTAGCTCTATGCATGTCCTAAAATGCAACACCTGCCTCTGCTCTCTAGCTTGAGATATTCCAAGTGTGCAGCTACAGAAGCAGGGCACCCTCGGGAAACCCAGCCCAGCACTCAGGTTCTTGAGCCCCAAGCACAGAAGCAGTTCAGACCATTACGAGCACCTACTAGGTCCCAGCTCTTCTCCCATCCACACCTGATCTGGTCTTTTTGGTACAGGAAGGCAAAAGGGCACTGGGAACCATCAGCAAAGGAAAGGACAGCACTTACAGGGACAGCTCTCTGCCCATGCATGTGGCAAAGGAAAACACTTCAGTGTCTCCAACTCAGCCCCAGCAGCAGGCAGCTGGCACAAGAGCTGAGGATGCAAGGACCAGTTTGCAGAGCTACAGGAACTTGGCTATTTGAAACTGAGCAATCACAGCTGTAAGCCAGGCCCACTCCAGCAGGAGAAGAACTGGGAAGAATGCATGGGACAGCACATCCACCCCAGGACACGGACCGGGAAAAGGGCAAGYATTGCCTCCGGGAAAAATAACAGCAGTTGGCACCCTGCCGAGGCTGGGTCCACGCATCCGGGCAGAGGCCGCCCATCAACATTCAGTGCACCAGGCTCAGAGGCTCTGTGGCATTGCTGCAGCCCTGGCGCAGCTGCCCACCAAAGCCTTCCTCATCCTGCACAGAAATACTGTGGGTGCTGCTGTTGATCCCAAAGGCAATCTGTAAACCAGACAAAAGTCTTCAGCCAAGAAGTAGTGTAAGCTCATGCTTGGAAATAAAGCTGTTTTATGCACRTATATTATATATGTTTTCTTAAAAAAAAAAATGATCTCACCTACTTCAGAGCAATTCACTTCAAATTCTTGCCAGGAGCTGCTCCTCTTAGCATCTGCCTTTCCAGTGCTTTCCATTACATTGGACATTTACCATTTGTCTAGCCAGAACAATCATTGCCTCTTAACTGGGGTGTCCCAGCAGGTGGCTTGTCATTTCCCAATTAAATGTTTGTTCCAATTAAAAGGCTACTGGAGGAAAAAAAAATCTAAAAATATTTAAAATAGTGCACTGAGAACAYTGCACCAGGAATAGAGGTGAGATATATAGCATTTCACTTTTATTTGTTTTCTGATCTTATTCAGCAGCTACTTCTACTGCAAACCATACATCACTTGCAAGCTTCTGTAGGAGAGGATCAGAAGTTAGAACCGCACACATTTACAGGGCCTAGTAAAACACCTGCAATAACTTACCACCTATTAAGTGTGTGACAGCATATTAGAGGTTTTCAACATGTTATCCTAAGCAAGCAGCAGGTCTTGACTCTTGTCCTGGAGACATCACAACTAAATAGATTTCCCACCTAACCATAGCTGAAACATGCTGCATTTCCAGTAGGAATCAAACCAGAGCATTTTTACAGTACAGCAGACATTTGATACAGCAGCAGCAAACCAGGGAGATGAGCAGCAACTCCAGGTGCCACAGGGCAGCAGCAGGGCAAGTGCCAAGGCATGGCAATGTGGCTGGGAACATCACTGAGAGCCATCCCCAAAGCTCAGAGATATGCAGAAATACCCCATCACACCAAAGAGGAACTACCTCCCTGGAGCTGTCATCCCAGAGACATGACCAGCAGCAAGGTTGCCATGGGTCTTGCCCATATCACAAACATTTTATGGGTTCCTGCTAAGTTGAACAGAGATGGACAGAAGATCTGCTTTCTCCTGGCCATCACTGGATACGGCTGTGCAGACAAAAACCCCTAGCAGAGCTCCTCCCAGGCTGGAGTACCATGGCCGATCATGCCCCAGGGGCAGCTCTCATGCTGGAGAAGTTGGTGGAAACTCCTCTGCCCCATTACATAGGCCTTTCCTCTCCTCCACCCAGACTGATGCACAGCTCTGCTGTACAGATACTCATACCCAAGGCATCCGAGGGTCTTTGTCCTCAGTAGGTACACCTGGAGGCTACAGCTCCTCATAGGTCTGGGTACCCAGGGACTCTTCAGCCCTCAGGCTCATAGCTTAACATGCCCTGGTGGTTCTTGTAGGACCACCACAGTGGGTAGTAYGTATTGCTGCCAAAGCAGTAAGTGAATAGGATTACTGTAGCTGAAAGGCAGGCATTGCCACCCTATGGAGAGAGAAGGGGAGCAATTAACTCTGCCTCAGAAATCTCCTCAAGACAGCCTGGCACTGCAGCCCCCTCAAGGGACAGTCACATCAGAAGGACCTTACCTGTCCCAAGCCAGTGAGCACCACTGCCATAGCTTGTAACAGCCCAGAAATGCCCAGGCAGAGGAGACTCACAGGGCTCTCCCAGGAGGAGCCAGGATCCTGCACAGCAGGTCTCTTCCCCTTCTCACCAGGGACATAGAAAGAGCAAGGCTCATGACCCAGCTTCTCTGACCAAAACACGCCTGGAATCCTGCACAAGCTTGAGCTCTATCACCCASCACATCCCAGCATCTGCAGCACTTACTCAGATTAAATCCTGAAGAGAGATTTGGTTAAAGGGATTCTCCACCAAAGCTCCAGGGGAAACCATTTACCAGAAAACAGAGGAAGAACGTGAGGAGATAAAGCACAGGATCCTTTACATTCTCCTCACATTTTCCCTCTAGCAGCTGCCCTAGGACAGAYTCATTCAATGACTCCAGAGACTGGCCAGACTCAGGAGCTAGGACACCATGATGTATTAGGGGGAGGGAGAAGAAATACACATTAAATGCCTGAGAAATAACAACTGCTACCTATCATTGGTACCACAACTCACCAAAATGGTGTCTGGAGCATCTAGGTATCTTCTGTAACAGATTCCAGCACCATTTACCATCCTGCAGAGCAACTTTCACCTCCCTTATAACTGGAGAGTAGTGAAGTTCAACCACCACCAGGTTTCCTATAAAGCAAGGTCACATCTTTCTGAAACCTATATATTGCTGTGACAGCTCAGCTTTGTGTAATTATCTGTTTATCAGCCACCAGCCCACTCTCACTAACTTGCTTCTCTCTTCTTTTTTATTCATCACACCTGATTAGTCTTGAAGATAAATGGCATCAAGTTAAATGAGCTTCCTGGGCTAATCAATCAGCTCTAGGGATGGCACCTTTGCATTGCTTGACAAAACTTCCTTGGTTACCCTACCTTTGTGGGATGATTACCTCCCCCTACTCCTGGGACTGCATGGAAAGGATTATGGAGACGTTTGTTTTGTTTTGTTTTGTTTTGTTTAATTGAAAGGTGAAAACTCTCCTAATTAATGATCTAATTACAGGGCCCATTGTGTCATTATTCCTTACTGATGAAAAAGGAATAACAGCCATTGGATAAATTAGGACAGGCAAGCCCTCTAGGATCTTCGTAGTTCTACTAAATTGYGCTTGCTGTCTTGTGAAGGACTGAGACATATTCGCATGAAGGGACTCACTAAGGGCAGACTGGTGACAGRCAGGGACACCCAGGATATTACCTGATATTACATGCAACTGCACTATACACCCTGTTTGTAAGTTGAGAGGGGCCCATCTTCAAAGGAGCAGGAAGGGTTTGAGCTCATTTTCTTGTCCTCTTCAGAGGCTGCTCCAGAAGCTGTGCTGTAGTTAGAAATTTCTGAGCCTCCATTCTTCACGGTCAAGTTATGCTATTTTCTTTTCTTACCCAGAATTGTCCTTTAGCTTAAACAGTTCCTTTTCCATCACAACATGTTTTCAGAAAGAACATTCAAAACCAAGTACCCTAGTGTCTGTTTACCAAGCGTTTTGTCTCCTCTTACGTGATAAACTCTGTTGTCTGCCTGTCTACTTTACTTTGTCCATTTGTTGAGCACCAACYTTTCTAGCTTCACTAAGGACTTCTTGTAAAGTACTTTCTCGAGAGTCCATTTCCAGGGAGAAGATCTACTGCTTTTTTTGTTGAGAGTGTTCATTAGTCTAGCTAAAAAGAGAAGTTAGGTTAATCTCATAAATATTTTTGCCAACATGTTGCCCTATTTTGTCTCGCCAACCTTTCTTTAAAACTTTAAAACTGTTTGGGTCTCTGACCCTCTGCCTGTAGAAATCAAAGCAGCCTTTCCTGCTGTTTTAGTGGATCGAACCTTGCTTCTGGTAGCAACCTCTGAACTGCCAAACAGAATCTGCAGTGCTCAAATCTTTCCCAGATCTCTATTCTTTGGGGTGCCACCCCTGACCCCAGCCTCATACTCTACCTAAGATGGGGAGGGYGCTCAACCAGTTTGAGGAAGAGACAGGGAAATGATATCTGCCTTTAAAAAAAATGTATTTGTCTCAAAACCATCTCCAGCTGTATGAAACTCCCCTTCAGGGAGAAAAYTGGAGAGTTTAAAGGCCTGCACAGACCCTCCTACAGGAGGATCGATTCACATGTGCAAGTCCAGCGCACAGCATATGTCGGGCCAACATCTCCGCTACAAGAAAAGTGGGCAGCTGAGGAGACAGCAAAGTCATTCCTCAACTCAGCTCAGATAAAGAGGACATCTAGTACTGTCTGCTCATATTGCACTGAGCAAAAGGTGGACTGGAGCCTTCAGGTACCACCAGAGCACAAGCAGTAATCATGAAGATGTCTTAAGGGCACATGAGCTGTATATATGCACACAGCTACTTAAGGACATTATAAAATGTCTCATTTTCTGAACTACTCCAAACTAGTCAAGGGAATTCTGCAAGCCAAGCGATTGTAGAGGAGGGCGATCCAGGAAAGAGTGGCATTTTTATATAGGCAATAAATCCTACTTCATGAAGAAACATGTTGAGGTAAAATTGCCAGTGGCTGTTTTAATAAGTATTTATGATACATAAAGGGATTTGATTCATAAACACAGTAATTATGTCTTTACTACAAAGCAGTACAAATATAAAGCCTCCTACTTATTACACTGCAACTGTAATTGCATCTCATTACAGAATACAAGCAAATCAAAATTAAAAACTTGGGGTGGGGGGAGAGAAATTCTACCAAAAATCTTAGTGGTTAAACATTATGGGCTTTGTGTTGTGCCATTCAATCAGACTAAATACCTCATAAAATAAAGTTAAATCCTGAAGATCTGGGTAGTGTTCATGCAACCCATAAGAAAGCTTTTGCTTGTCTAGGACTAAAGTTTCTAAAGAGATCTGACCACTTACAAGGTATAAAAGAAATCTTGGCCTTAATCATAGACAAATGGGAATTCCACTAATGTTTTCCATGGATTTCACCACTCAGATGATAACAGATCCACAAAGAAGGGTTAAAACCTTCCTCATCCAAACACAACTGAGTGATAGATTGAAGTATTTGCCCCTTTTAATCATATTTAAGTACTTACACCTGAAGATACAATGTTGTGCGCTGTTGCAGCACTGAGAGGTGTAACATCACTGCATTCACCTACTGCAGGCACCAAATGGGTGGCGGGTCAATTAATGTCTTGYAGTGAAATAACAGCATAGGGATTCAGGTACTGGTCACAGACTCGCAACATCCCAGTAAAACTCCCAGTGGYTTTGTCCCCCCTTTATGCTAATCTCCTCTAGTGTGGCCTTTGCAGGGACTCCTGTGGCCTCCTTATTGGGTCTTCCTTTGGCATCTCTAAGTTTCACCCCTTTCCCAGCTCTCCCTTTCTCTCCACTGTGGCCCCTTAGACAGTGTGCTCCTTGAGTGAGGGCCCTCCTTCCTCCCACGTGCACCTCGTTCCTGGCCTGTTGGGATTTCAGAAGGCACCATGACATRTTCATTGTGCTCCAGATGATCTCCTTGCAGTCCAATACCCCTTTTATTGCCCCAAGTCACTTCAAGACCAGCACCAGCCCCCCTCAGGGCTCAATCGCCCAGCCCAGCTGCTCCGTGGCAAGAGCACTACCACATCGCRCTGGAATAATGATGGAGTTATTGATGCAACTTTCCTACCAAGCCTTCTTTGCTCTAATCGTTTTCTTAAACTACACAAACACAATCTCTGCACCATGATCAATTATTTAACAGAAAATGATGCATTGAGTTAGGAACTAAATACTATTTAATGTGCTCCAGGAATTCTAATTGAGAGATATCACTGTATTGCTAATGAAAACTTTTAACTTTGCAGTATTTTTAAATCTTCCTTGAATATAGATAAGCCAATATCTATATACTTGCTTTTAATGTCTGGAATTATTTTGCCGTTTTAATGTAATCAGTGTTTCTATTTTGAAGAGGGTGCCCTTGTAGGTTATTTGTTTTCTTTCTGTTTTGCAAATTGTTCCCTTTTCAAGATTGTTTATTTAGTGTCAAGAGGTTATTAAACAAACCAAGCACAGTCCTTAAACTAATCAGCTAGAAGTGACAATAGAGATCAGGAATAATTCAATATTTAAGAGGTTTCTTTTAAAATTGATCCAAAAATGTAACATAGTGAGGGGAAGGGGAGGCACATGCGTATCTCTTATTAAAGACAAAAAGTTAAAAAGATGAGCTATAGGGATGAAATGCCTGAACAAGACAAACCAGAAGACTCCATTTACCAGGAAAGCTCAGCTCAAAGAGGCTACAGCCAATTTCCATATTCATACATGTTCTCTCCCATCCACATGTCTCCAATAAAAGCAGCATAGGCTTTGCAAATAAACACAGGCTGCATTTCCACCAGCATTTACTTTCAGTCGCTACCTGAGTTGGGGATCCTTTCTCAAGTACTTCACATACTACATCAGTAGTGAGGGCAAATCCTGATTCACAAGTTCATTGCTACAATTATTCTTTTATATGAGATAAGGGCTGAAGGCAGCAGAGGAGTCTGTACCCCTTGTTTCTGTMCAGTAAGCTGCTCATTAGCTAACTAACACAAATCACCACAGTTCTCTACCCATGTGTTCTAGGATGTTACTTTCCATACACTTTCCTTAACATCCCCTTTCAAGTACCAGTCACTCTAATAAGCATGTTGTATGGGGCATGTTTTTGTTCCCCTTGTTTTATTCATTTTCTCATGGCTACTTCCACTTTCTCACAGCTGGTCAAAACAGAGAAGGAGAAGAAGAAACCTACAGGCTAAAAAGACTTTCTGAAGGACTTTTAGTCTTCTCTGGCTGAGCGCTTAACACTTGCATTGCAACATACCTCTGTCCAGGACTTTGCAAAGTGCTGGTGCTTGAATTTAATAGTACCATTTTGGATGTTTAGTCCTGATGCTGCATCCTCATTGATCAAACACCCCCTGAGCTGAAAGAGTGTAGGACCAGTCCTGCTTGAGACCAGCATGCTGTTCCTCTGGGTGGGTCATGCAGAGACCTCTACTATCTATTTCCTGTAAAACACTAAAAACTTCCGAACAGAAAGTGGGATGATTTCTACTCTGCACCATTTCAGTAAGGAAAACTCTCAAAAGTTAGCAGAGCTGTTCCAGATTTGCAYTGGCCTGAGAACTGGCCCATGCAGCTCACATTCTTCTCAAAGCAGCCTTTGACACAACAAGCCATTTGGGCAGTACCAAGAAGTTACCTGTCTAACAGTATCCATAGCAGGAACTTGGAAATCCTTAATCAGCCCTCTRAATCATGAGGACGCCTGGTGCTGCTTTTCTCCACTAGATATGGGGAGGGAGGTGGTTGCTTTTGCTTCTAACAACCCCCCTTAGAAAGCTGTGGCTTTGGGAAAACCGCTGCGGGGCATTTGCAATGCTGTGTTCTCACACGGAGAGGCAGCTAGGAAGCCAAGTTTCTCCACTTTCTCAATGTTTTTCCTTCTTGTTTCCACAGCTGAAGGAATCTTTTCATTGCGATCTAATTCAAGCAGAGAGGAAATGCCTTCTCTGTGCACAGCACACAGCGACACACAGCTCTGTCTGTCCGGTAACAGCAAACCAGACCACGGCCTGGGCAGTAGAAGGGACTGGGTCACCCTTCAGAGGAGCAGGGCWGGGAGTATCCATGTCCACTAACCAGCTATAAACAAACCTCTTATAACTCCATGTTCAATTTAATCAGCTTCACGCTCCTGATCCAGGCAGAGCAGAGAGCTCTGGGGTCCCCAGCTTGAAAGATGGCTTGTAGAAAAGCTGACATGTTGAATTAACGTAAACGCTCCCTCCCGTCATCATTTTTGGCAAAAGATCCTGCAGCCAGACTATTTATACTGGAGACAGACAGGGCAGGACATGTTGCAAGTCCTTTTTGTTGTCTCAGCCTCCCTCAYGCTCCCGGTGCTAATTGTTTTGAAAGTGTCGTAGGGATTGTCGCTCGGCTGCTGTTGAGACCAACTTTGGGGAAACTAATTTAAAGGGAGCAGCTGATAGCAGTGCTGCACTTTCAGATCACCACGTGGTAGAGCTGTGCCTTATGTTGCATTTCCTTATTGCGAAAGGATGTGATAAAAGGCATCAGTGACACCCTACRCATGATGTGTTTAACTTATTTTTGTTCCTTAGTAAATAGTCCCTAGTGAGCACCTAATCTCCCACTTCTGCAGTTCAAGAGAGACAAAGACCGAGTGTTTCCCTACGTGATCACTCCCTGTCCCAAAAAGACCTGCAAAGGAGGAGCAACAAGGGCCTAAGATGTCCTGGACCTCCAGCAGAAGATTGTGCGAGGCTTGGAAGGGGCTAAGCCGACCGTTCACAGAGGGTTTCCCTTCGCGCCCGGCTAGCGTCCCTGCCGAGAGCTGCCTGTTGAGCAGGACATGCGGGACGGATGGTAGGAGAGCAGCTGGAAGCACCAGCCAACCAAAGAGCATTAGGCAGGGCAAGCCAAAACAGACCCTGTGCACCCTGCACATCTGCAAACCTACTCGTTTGGTGCACACAGGGCCAYGCCATAGGAAGGTAACAGGCAGGACTCTTATTTGCCTGGGAGATACGGCAAATACCAGAGAAAGTCAATGTGAACTCCAGTGAGGAGGTGGGAGGCAGCCTGCAGTTGGTACTGGATACTTTCACGCTGCTATAAGAGAGTTTTTTTTTTTTTTTTTTTTCTCCTGATGTCACTTGGAAATGGATTTAAGCTGAACAGAACAAAACAAGCCATTCATATGTGGAGATTTAGAGATTTTACTGGTCTCATTGTAACTTAAAACTTCCCTGTTTATTTCAAGCAGCTGAGAGGAAGGAAGGAAGAAAGGAAGGGTGGAAGGGAGAAATCTGGCAAGAAAGCTGCTGTTGTAAGCCTGGGTCGTGAGTGGTGGCGTCTTCATCACAGAGGGGGGTTCTTAAAAGCAGAAATGATACAACCACTGAGCCACCCATCGAGTAAGTGCCACTTTCCTTTTTTAAGCTATTCTGGTTACAGTTGTTTTCACAAAGGGGAAATAAAATATGCATTATGAGAGGCCCATAATCACCAATGAGGAATAGGACATTGCAAAAAGGACAAACACCACAGTCTAAGTCACTTTCTTTGTTACAATCCCAGAATAAACAAAGCTGTTTAATAAATATTGATACTGTTTGCATATCGTCGCCTTTGGAAATGATTAGCAGAGCAATTCTCTAGCCCCCTTCCCTCTCTGGATAGAAAGACACTAAGTTCAACACACGTGTGTGCACATGCACCCCAAGCTATTTGCCAGAGAAAGCTGGAAAACAAATCTACAGCACAACTAAGAAATCCACAAAGCTTTTCGTGGCTACTTAACTGACACTACCCTTCCTTTACTCAGCTGTCTGCCTAGAGCCTCCTAAAATGAAGCTTTCCTTGTGCAGAGTAAGCATAGTGATTTTTATTCTGAAATGAAGAATTTGCCCAAGGAGTTAATGCAGAGCAGTTCCAAGAGTCACCTTGCCCATATGGATAACTCCTTTTGGCCAGGCCAGGCCGCTCCTGGTTGACATGCTTTGCTATATCTACAAAGGATCCCCAATAGGACCTGAAGCTAGTCCAGTTTCCGCCCCAGACTGTTCCTTGCTCTCCTTGGGAGATTTCCAACCAAATCTTCAAAGCTGGGTCTTGGCTCCAGGTTTCAATCTAACAACATCGGGTTAAGCTTCCCTTTTCCTTCCACCTTATCCTCTTGTAAAAGCTCATCCATTGCTACTGACTCAGCTTCTGTTCAAAAGAAKGTATCCACAAAGGGGCTCTGCACCCAACAACGAGACCCCCAAGTTGTCCGTAAAAAAGGATGCACTGACCTTCCCATAGTTTTGTTTGGTCTTACTCACTCTGGCTGAAGGTTTTTAAATATGTTTCAATGTTTGCATAAATACTAAAGAAAAGCTACAACCCAGTGAGTTTAAGTGCATTCCCTGCAGCTGCGGAGTTGGAAAGAAATGAAGTCAAGCCTTCCCGTCTTAAGAAACCACTCCATCCAGGATCCTAGTGAAAGTATCCCTTAATTCATACTGCAAGTAAAAACATACAAAATGACAACAGTGATGGCAAAGGCACAGTTAAATCACCTCCAGGCTTCCCTCCTGCTAGCGTCAGGAGCCATCAAGCAAGTTATAACTCCAGTCAGCATCTCAAACACAGCCATCAGGAATAGCATTTTTTTTTTTTTGCCTCTTGTCTCCACGGGCAAGGACAACACTCCCAGCACCAAGGGTACCACTGTCAGATCAACTGACTGAACTGTCAGGCTGGACTCAGCTATGACCAGTGCTATGGTCATCAGATCTTTCTGACAAGGGAAGAGACAGAGATGTTGCATGTCCTCTGCTTTGCAGGTTTCCACTGAAGTGGCTCCGCAGGAGATCGGACAGGGAACAATGCACATACCTATGGCCTAGGGCTCCAAGGACTTAAAAATAATAATTACAAACCTGCCAAAGTCCATACTCCCAAATAGCTAACAAAAAGCTGGATTGTGCAAGGTCCCAATGCTTTGGCTCCAGTGCAGCACCCACAGCAGTGCAAGGGAGATGTTCTACCAACAAAGTTGGTCTCCTGATCCAGATCTCACTGGAGTAGATGGGAAGGCTTCAGAGGGCTTTGGGGCAAGCTAGCAGCACTCCTACAACGTGTTTGGCCACCTCTGTTCTCACTGAAGACACTAGCTGCTCCTGTAATTGCCTTTACCCATGCCACTGAGATCTGGTGGCAGCTCTACCACCAACCCAGAAGGGCTTCACAGGAAGTCCCTGGAGCAACAGCAGTCTCTTCCTCAACTGTTGGTAGCACCTGTAGTGCAGAGAGCTCCCAGGCCAGGCTATTAAAGCACAAAGAGTAAATAACAATTGCTGCACCATTGCATAACTATGATACCGGTAGAGGTAGCATGGGGAAGGAGGTGCGATATTCACACTGAAGTGAATCCAGCAAAAGCAGGAAAACTAATGCAAATCTCCTCTTAACAAAGCCATCTCTGCTCTTTGTCTGAAGTAGGATTTTTTTACCCTTGAAACATCTCTGTTTCTGTAGGGAGGTCATAATTTTGTTTTGTTTACAGGTGGCCACTTAGAGAAGGGGCAAAAATCCAAACCTGATCCAGAACAGATAGAGCCAGAAGCCTCCCAACAGGTCCAAAATGATTCTCTTTGAGTCAAGTTCTGGGATATCCAAAAGACGTAGAAGATTCAGGTGAAGATTAGTATGATCCAGTATGAAATTCAAACAGGAATTCAGTGTCAAACCATGAGAAATCCCAGTGGCAATAACCCCAAGGCTTTGCTGGGTGCTGGAAACAACAACAGTACTTCTCTCCCCATCACCACCATTGCAGGACTAAGGCCCTAGATTAATTTATGAAGCTACTGAACTTCATTCTCCCTCCGTATCTTTTTTTAGTGCTTGCCACATCTGTTCGTTTTCTCTGCTAGTCAGATGATGACATGAACCACTAAAAACTATCTTCTCAATGTATACATCTCATTTAAACTACCTGGAGGTGTTTAATTATGGCTTAACTCTAGCACACGCTGCCGTTGTTTCTGCATCTTATTTTAAAATATATCACCAACTATAAACATAGAATGTGATTTGGTGCACATCTGCCCCCATCCTGGCAAGTGGCTCAGTTAACCCAAAGGCTCTGCACACTCTTTAGTCTGGACCACTGTTACTAGGTAGGGATGTGTTTAAAGGATATTTACAGAGCCCTAGAGTTCTCTATACTCTTTCTAAAACAAATAAATTGCTTGGCACCATCTATTCTGTATATTTTTATCATCACTTTACCAACTTCTCTGGTGGTTGAGAGACAATTTGTATTTTGCAGCCTCCCTCAAATAAAAAGCAAAAATTAGCATTCAGGTGAAGGTAGTATAAAGGAAATTTAAGAGTATTTCTTTTCATATTAACCACACATTCTTTCTCAAGCTTTTGTCCTCAAAATCTGGGGTGGAGCAGCATGCAGATTTCCTCTAAAAAAATGGTTGGGGTGAAATCATCAAGCTCACTCACGGAGTACACAAAGCATTACACAAGCAACCATGGCATGTGTGCATTAGTATGCAATGCTTGATACTAGCCTTCTTCCCCATCTCCACGTGCCATCTATGTTCTTCAGGACTCTTTAAGCACAAAATATTATTTGCTTTACACTCCAGGTTTTTTTGCAGGTCACAGAACCCACTACTCTAATCTCTCCAGATCATGCTGTTTTGCCTCACTCTTGATGTGTTTGTTATCCCTCTAATTTTGGGGTGAGATCAAGGGTGAAATTACATCCAAGAAATACCCAACATGAAGTAGAAGCACTGAATATAGCAGTGGGTTTTTTCTGTTTTATTATAGTTGGCCAAAATTCTATTGGTAATTTTTATAAAAAGCCTTGTCCTGAGGACTACTGTTAGCAGATATTTCTCCACCCTGCACAAAAATCAGAGAATTACTAGACTAAAAGGATAGCTTCAAATCTTTGTCTTTTTCTCTTCTTCCCTACTCCTGCAAAGAGGAACAGGCCAGCATTTGTATGAATTTGTATCATTTTAATCTATAGACCATACAGACCCCTTTTGAAGTAGATGGGAGTTCTGCCAGGGTTTTGCCCTCTATACTCGGCGTATTACATCACCTTCTCATCCTCTGGCTACAAGGACTCCCCCTTCCAACACGTGCTAAAATAAAATTGTTCTATGAAGATCACACCCTTGCTGCTGCTCCCAGACATCAGAGAGTCTACAATCAGATGCAAGTGCACACTGTGCTTATTTTGGACTGAAGGTGCTTTCTCTTTTCCATTTCTGAAATACGCATTTTGAAAGAGCTCCATCATTTGCATAGGCATGGCTCGACTGCGTACACCAAAGCATGGTATGCAGCAGAGGGATCTCTGAACACAATACAGAGTGACAAATGCTCACAGGATAAGCACTTCTGTTGCTCTCCAGCTCATGTTTACAGACTCCCTTCTCTGCATGGAAATTGAAGGGGGAAAGCACAAAAAAGTTGGGAAAACCCTGCAGTAGGCAGCTGTGCCTCCCAATACAGAAGAAGGAGCAGCTAAGGAAATGATGGGGTGGCAAGTTCAAACAAAGAGAAAGAGGAACTGCTTTGTACAATGGATAATCAAATTGGGGGAACTCATAACCACAGGATGATGGTGCAGAAAAAAATTTAGATGCATCTGGAAAACGGATGAATTCATGGAGGAAATTAAATATAAAGTCACCACCTTAGGTTCAGAAAGTCCCAGCCACAAGTCTCAGTGGGCTGGAAGCATGTTTAGGAAAGGTACCCGAAACACATACTCACTCTACGAGTATCCCAAAGGCATAACTCACCCTGTTGTAACACCTTTTCCTTGATGTCTGCTGCTAGGTGCTGTCAGAGACATGCTATCAGTCTGATCCTGCTCAGTCATCCTTATGTTTACCAGTCTTTTGGTGTGTGAGCAAGGGTGACTAGCATGCTCAGGAGCACCTCAGCCTGATGTCTGCTAGTATGGAGGAAACAAAACTTCTGGAGAGTTATGACTTACATGGAGCTGGGGTGGTTTGATACAAAGAAAGGGAGTGAAGTATTGCAGGTGCGGGGGTCTGCCCAGAAGCAGCTGTGACAGTGAGAAAGGGGAGCTGAAGGATCAGTAGGGCCAAGAGCAAAGGGATGTGTCCCCTGGAAGCAGAACGGGGCAACCAGGAGCAGCATCACTSACTCTTGCTAGTTATAGAGTTCCCAGAGGCCATGTGCACTGTCATCAGGGGCTATTCCAGCAATAGCATGTATTCTTGGCACCTTCCCTGCTTACAACATATTTGATAACTTTTGCAATTTGTGTATGTTAATACTGGACCATGACCACACTGCATGCCATGCAGACAACAGACACGAAATGGTCCCTTCTCAAAGCAGAGGACAAATGGCAGCAGGTGGAGTTGGAGCCAGAAGAGTATAAGAAAATAGCAAAAAAAATGTGGTTAGGGTGACAGGCAGTCAGGTTTTCATGGGTACCAGAACACAGAGTTGAACAGAGGACAAGGGACAAGGACAGTAAAGTATACACTGGAGGAGGCTAAGAAGCGCGAACTTTCCAAAGACAGGGAGTTTTTTCTTCCTAGAGACAGAAATGGATCAAGTTTTGCTTTCAGCGGTGAAGAATCAAAATAGATCTAGGGGTTATGAATATGTGGTCCCTGACTGCTGGGAATGGGAAGCAGAACTGCAGCAGGAGAATTTTAAGTGAGATATTAGAAGGAACTTCCCAGCGGCCAGAAAGGGCAGGTGCTGCTGGAGACTGCTAGGCAGGCCTGAGGAGTACCTAGTGCTGGAAGGTTTTGGAAGAAGACAAAAGAGCTGCTGCCAGCAACGGGGTAGGCAGAACTGACTCCCCCTCGGGAACAGGAAAGGGAAATGGACTAGCTCACTCCTCAACATTTCTCCTAACCTYACTCATGTGTTCCCAAAACTACTTCCCAGCCAAGAACAATAAACTGTATTATACTAGCATATTGTGGGTCAATCAGCCTTGAAGTATTTCTAAGCTAAACAGATAAATTCAAGATAATGCAGAATTTTAATCGGTGTTACTACTACACAATATGGACTAGTTGCCAGTGGATCAGTATAGGCCACCGTTAGGAAAAATAGTCATTACAACTCAAGTCTGAYCCGCAGTGTGCAGGAAAAGGATTGGGGAAACTGACACGTTATTTTCTGCACCCAGACTAATTCTGTCTTTCTGTTGATCCCTTTAATGACACAACTAATAAATTCATAAATCCAATCAAACACACTGGGGTAGAACCAAATATTAAAAAATCACCARATCAGGAACCAAGAAGGGGAAAAAGAAAGCTTTCCTAATTTAAGCCCAGAGTCAATCTGAGATATGTAATAAATATATTAACCAGTGGTATAGTGAGCGCAGCACAGTCTGTTAGTTCTGCAGTAACTCTGCCAGCTTTATCTGACATGAATTTCTAATGCAATTGGATCTGATTTCACTTGCCAGTGATCTCATCTCAGTCACTGTCGCACATCCCACTGTCGCCCCATTGTGCGGAGCTGGTAACACCTGCTCAGCTGAACAGCAAACCAGCGGCGGCTGATGAAGTTACATGCTCCACCGATGGGCTCACCCCTGCAAGGTGCAGGGCTCCGCCTGGTTCGTCTCCAAGGATGCCAGCACCGGCGGTAGCTGATGCATCACTGGAGTCACTGTCTGTGACTCTTAATTAAGGGTGAGTCAGCATTGCTATTGTAAACTTTGTCCTGCAGGGACAATATAGGATATAGAAACTCTGGCTCAGGATGGAAACGGGGATAATCAGAGTGTTCTGAATGAAATAAAGCAAATTCAAGTTGAGACTTGAGAAGGGACCTTTTTCCAGTGGGATTTTTTCTTTTGAATAAATGTAGTTAACATTTTTCCCTTTTGTGATCCCAGCTGATTGGAGGGGAAAACAAAAAATTCACAAGCAGGGTAACCTAAATTATGTCACATTCTCTCCTTTTTTTATATATTTCAATGTTGTTGTTTCAATGAACATTGCATCGTATTTTCATGCATAGAATTGGCACACCTGGGAAAGCACCAGGACTTGAAGAGAAACTTCAGAAAGCTCATCCAAGACCAGAGGCAGAGGAATAGAGAAATTAAACGWCAGAGATCAGAGGTAGCTTGACAGTCCAGGGAGACAGAGCTTTGAGATAAATCTCTGTATCATTCACACACATCCATTAATGATGCATTAYAGTGGGGAAAGGATTGGGGTTATTTTGGTTGTTTTTAACAGATAACCTGAAGATTATACAGATGAAAATACACTAACATTTTCTAAGGCATCCTCACTTTCTGGAGGTCCCTGCAGTAAAGCAGTGAGTGTTTGAGTTCCCCCAGGCTCACCSCCCTGTGCTATGCTGTTACACCAGACACACTCAATCAGAGCTCCTGGAGCTCAAAGGTATAGAGATCTCTCATATGAATGAACTTCAAAGGGATCTGAGTGCTAGATGCCTTTAGAAACCCGAGCAGCTAGTCCAAGTTTCCATCTTCTTACTGTAAATGTGAAAATAAAGTGCCCAGAYAGATGTGTAGAGGCAATCTGGTGCAGCAATAACCCTTTTCCACGGCCACTCAGTACAGTCAGGACTGAGAGGGAACCTGGACAGTATGAGGTGTGATAGTCTGGGAGCTATAAAAACAAAGGAAGTTTAGGGTTTAGATCCAGGRACTGACCTCCTGTCAGAGGACACTTCCATCAACACCACTCCTCACACAGAGCTTCTTCTGGGTCCTGACAGTGACTTTGCAAGCTGTCACCCTCCCCGCAACTCCTGTCCATGTTCAGAGCTCTGTCTCTTTCTCACCTGAAAAGCCCCTTTCCCCAAGCGCTGTCTACTCCTGTACAAGATGTCTGCCTGTAAGAGAAGCTGTTTGCCACCACCCCTCCTCATATTCCATCCAACAAGTGCTGCCTATTTTATTTCCCTGTTGTGAGACTAAAGCAGGGAGTGAAGCAGAGCACAGCATCAGTTCTGGGCATGCTGCAGGAGCAGATGTGCTCCTTGCCCTCCATCACTCCACAGAACACTAAAAAACTTCCACAGAGCATTGCACAAATGCTTCTAACTGCTCTGGCTTGCGTGCAGATCTCCTGAAAGACATTGCATGAAGGCCTGGCAACCTCCYGATCACCACACACAGAGGTGCAGGAGTCCTTCCAGCTCTGGTGCCCCCCAGCAGCAGTGCAGCAGGGTAGCAGYGCAGCACTGCAGCGCAGCAGTGCCTCCCTGCCTGCCTCTGCAGACAGCAAACCCCCAGCAGCACTTCCATTCCTGGCCACAGCACGCCCTCTCTTGGGGAGCGACCCTCAAGGCCAGCCAGGCCAGAGAGCCAGGACCCAGCGTAGCACCTGCCCTCAGCCCCCTAAGGAACCCCAGTATGGGGGGGCAGGTTATGACGGTCTACCAGGAAGACCTAGCAGGAAACTCTGCCCCTTCCAAAATGGACCAAAGGGAGATGCAGTCACTCTGCTGCACACAACAGCTTTTACCTCTGGCACAGAAACATATTATGTTTATTTTTTAGAGGGCTGTATTACAGTGTGCATATATCTCTGCAGATATACTGACAAAGAGAGGATGACAAAAAACAGTGGTGCAAGTGATTTGGAAAGTTCCCCATCCCAAGACAGAATCAGCTATACTACAATCAGATCTGATGGAGTCTATCTAACAGAGAGTCTATTTCAGAGATCTTCTATGATGGAAATCCCAAGCCTTCCCAGGCAACCTGCTCCTGTGTCTCACTATCGGAAAGCTTTTCTTCCTGTCTGATCTTACTAGTGTATTTAAATTCCCCCATTTTTGTCCTATCCAAAATGAAGATGGAGAACACATTTCCCTTCCTCTTTCACACTTGAGGACCATTCTCTTGTGCCTCCTACAGTATCTGAGCAGCCCAATCTATCTCTCTTTGCAGGYTGCACTTCCAGATTTCTCTCGGACAGTACCCAGCTACCTCACTCTTTCTGGTAGTGCAGTGCCCAGGAGTGGAGACAAGGCTCCAAGTGAGATCTCCCAAAGCCTAGGAGAGCAGTATTACTTCATATCCTTCGGAGGCTATGCTCCAGTCTACACATCTCATTATTGAGAGGGCCTTTTTCACAGGGTGTAGAGTCAACTCACATTTAGTCAACGGTCTTCCATATCCACTCCTGAGAAGCAACTTCCCGGCCAGCTGTTCCTAACCCCTCCACTCCTCTGGCTCCCCATCATGCATCTATGCCATAGACCRTTTGCCAGATGCAGGTAACCCGCATCTCTTCAGTGCTCTCCTTTTATTTTCTTTCATTCCTTTCCTCTAATTGTCAAGGCCATTTTGTATTTAATCCTGTSCTCCCAGCTTTTTGTCATCTACAGATTTAACAGGTGGGTCTTCTACTCAGTCAGTCAGAGCACTAATGATAGCATTGAACAGAACAGAGCACAAGACATACCCTAACACAGTCCCACACAATACTCTCTACTTTCAGCAATGTGCTATCAACAATTGTTCTCATGGTACCCCATCTAACAGGCTTCGAGATGACCACATAGTAGATTCATCTAAATTATACAACTAATATATCTAATATTCATGTAGTGGTTTTGAATGTAATTTGTTACAGCTGTAGATCATATTCTTATTTATCAGAAATAAAAGAGAGAAAAGAGGAAAAAACTTCATATCTGCTAAATCTATGGTTTTCTTTGAATTACCTCACATTGATTCTGATGCCAGCTTGAGGAATTGCCACCAACAGAGAAGCAACCAACCCATAAGGAAACGCAGAGGAAATTAACAGATCACAGCACCCCTAACTGACTTGTGTCATGCCCTGGATAAACGGCAAGTTTAAAATATCCAAGATCAGTGAATGACCTAGGTTTGGAGATATGAATGATTGCTCAGAAGGGATGAATTCCAGCACCTTGTGTCAAGAAAGCCACATGTTAAAATGGCTTCCTTAACCATGAGGAGCATGATACTATCCCTCCCACCTGACCCATCAGGAGTCTGCTAAAGGAGCAAATCTTAATATGGACAAGTTGAGAACTTGCACCAAAATCCAGGCAGCACGAGCCAAGGTCAGAACTCAGAGTCTTACCCCAAAGATCTCTATAAACCACCAGCTATTTCCCCATACTGCAGGCTGAGGTAGAACAACAACAACAGTCTTTGATAACTAAGACAATTTTTTTAAAAATGTAGCTCTAGCATAGTACATCCTTCCATTTGACAGCACAGTTCATGGATTTTCCAGGCCAGAAGGGACTKTTACCTTCACCCCATCTGACCTCCTTAAACAATCCAGGCACTGGTATTTCACTCAGCAATTTCCATAAGTGGACTAAGTGATAAATACTCACAGATACCCAAAAATTTAGCTTTTGAAAAAATAACCATGAATCTCTGATTACCTGGCAGGTTTGCTTTTCTATTACTTGGAAAAATTAACTCAGAAATCTAGTATGAGAAGCAATCTCCACTTTTCAATTTAAAGGCTGCTGGAATACACAGGTTTCAGATGGCTACAAGCTAGTATAAATTCATTCTCCAAGCATCTTGCTCCCCTGAAGCAATTACTTCCCATTTAACATCTATCTAAGAAAGTAAAATTTGCAGTCCTATTAGTCCACTAATAGAAAAAAAAAGGAGTAAAAAGACTGCCTGTGGTTAGTTGTAGATGGTTAGTTATTGCACTAACTCAAAAGAAAAGTAGCTTAGACAAGCTATCAAGAATTCTACTTCTTCATTGTGTCTAAAATCAAAGACAGCATTCCTGAAATCAAAGATAGCATCTTTTATACTGCCCACCCTCCCTTCAGTCTGCTTAAACCACCATACAACCTCCCAGCTCTCCCTATATTCATGGGGATCACACTCATCTACCATTGGTTGTTTTACCTCTCACCACCTTTTTTTTTTTTTTTTAAGAAGGAGAGTAGTGGGAAGGGGGAAAGGGAATTTGAATTGCAGTCTTCAGAAAACACCAATCACAAATTAATTCAACAGCCATGTATCTGATCTGTGCTRTTCTGAAATAAAAGCACGTCCATCCGATGCTCTGCTCTCCAGGCTTCAAAGAATGTCCGTATCGATACAGAAGCTTATTGATTATGCCAAGACCAAACCAAGTAACTTCACAGGAACTGATAACAGTTACTAAAAACMCTACCACTAAAGATTAAACCTAGCTCTTGATCCTGCACCATTAAAGCCATGGAGAGCCTGCTCACCAGCTTTGAAGAGGATCAGACCAACCCTGTAGAGAATGTCTAGCCCATTAGCCATATCCCCTACCTTGAGCCCTATTGTCTAAAGAGCAGAGGTGCTGCAGACCAAAGGTGGCTAACTAGGCAAAATTACAGGCAACAGAATTTCCTGTAGATGACCTCCTCAATTACACATTTTGAGATTGTCTTGTAACGGCCAATTAAACCTTACAACTTTCCCTTCTTGTTGGTCCCATAGGGAAAGATCTTGGAAAGAATATGAACAGAATCTACTTTAATGCTGCGAAAGGCAACTTTAAGCAGGCAATCACTGCAAGGTTCAGAGGGGGCGGATACTCACCCCGTCTTAAGTTACAGAAACATTGTTCCCCTGGAAGAGGAAAAACATTATGTCTCTGAGCAGCTTTCCTATGCCATTTCCCTTCACACAGCTCTGAATAAATTTTATCTCAGAAAAGCTGCTTTAGACCCACAGGCAGTAGTGAGTTAGAGCAAAGACTATTTTAAAGGCCTGTCCTGCTTTGGTCCAAATTCGTATTCCCCTCAGAATCATGTTCTCTTTGAATCAGTTTGAATCTTTTTTTAGGATCAGGCAGAATTCCTTTCCTTTCTTCCATCTTATTTCCTAAAGCAATAAAAAGTGTGAATACATATCTATACACAGCATACGCTCAACAGACACTCACTTCCACCTGGTCTTCCTATCCCACACAGATAGTAATTGCTTTGATAAAACTTGATACAGCACTGTGATTCACCTAGTCTGTARCAGTTTAACTGGGATTACAGTAGTATTCTTATTACGCACAACAGTTTCTTTTGGAGACATTACAACATGCACTGTCGATATGTAATAACGCTGCGCATTGTGAATTATGGAATTGCTGGAATCAATGGGATTTTGCGTATTAATTGCAAATACACCAAAAAAAAGGAATTTATTGGCTTAATTAGTGCTTCAGCTCTAATAATATTCAAGCTTCATTCTCACACAAATTGATAAATAGCACCACAGGGCCACTCCTCTAAGATTGCCTTGCGTTTCGAAAGGGGATGCTGAAGTAAATGAGCCAAGCACTCTCAGCTGCAGTGAGGCACTCAGCAAGGTTTTGAAGGGGTTGAGCTTCAGAGATGTTTGATACCTCTCCCAAGCAGGTTACTAGATGCTAGCCAAAGGAGCTACTCTACTCTCTCTGCAGTACTAGTGAGAAGTCTTTACCCAGTGACACTTAGTGAGCAGGACACAAAATGGAGCTGGACCATTTCCATATTTAGGGTACAAAGGCTAAGACTCATTATAATATAGCCTCAGGTACTACATAACAGGAAACCAGTTGTCATACTGGTAATCCAAAAGTGGCTACATGTGATGTACTTAAGGACAGGTTTTGAGTCCAGCAATACTGACAGAAACTGAGAAAAACTCAATTTGAGAAGAATTAGATCAGTGTACCTGCAAGCAGAATTTGGCCCTTGGGCTCCAAGTTCCCAGCAAGGACCTCTACATGAAAAATGAGGTGCCAGGAGAAGCAGACTTCAAGAATTCAACTGTATACTGTAAGGAGAAAACTAAAAAGAATCCCACCTGGATCTGATCTCAACCACCTCATACATTCACATGCTGCAGCACAGCCCTGTTGATAAGAAGTTTCAGAAACAACATTACAATAAGGAGGAAGAGCAAGACACTACCTGAAAAGCATCTTCTTCCCCAAGGAGTTAAAACAACTTCTGCATTATCATAGCATCAAAGTTGCATCTTGAAACCAAGATTGGACAAAGTATCACTGTTSATAAAGCTTGTACAGAGGGTAGCCCACATCTTCAAAAAAGTTACTTTCCTGAGCAYATTTCCCCCCATTTTCAGAAATAGATTTCTCCCCTTCAGGATGAGGGTCACATCACAGCACTTCAGCAGTAAGCAATTTGTTGATGAAGAGAAATACCATCAAGAAAACATTTCAGATGCATTTAAGATTGGGGTTAAGGTTTTTTGTTTGTTTTTCTAGCCATGATCTGGCAGCTGCAAGCAAAAAGAAGAGCCAGGGTTATGTGAACGGCCCCTCTCCGGGAGGAGTGCAGCCAAACGCTGCAGGCAAGCTATGCTCTTGATGTCACTGTACTCCCAGTGCATTGAAGGAAATAATCCTATATTAATAGGGCAGCAGATCATAGGGATCAAACAGGCCTTTTCTAACGTGGCTCATGCCAAAAAAAAAAAAAGGAGCAAATGCAACAGACAGTGAGACATGCCACCAGCCCCCTGTGAAGAAACCCTACTCACATTTATTAGAATATAGAGCTGTGCCTCCCAGGATAAAGGCTAACTTTGAGCCGTTTTATAATGGTRAGAGCCCTAAGAAGCTCTGGAAGGCATACTTTCATGGCTTCCTCTACAAGCAAACATGGCCGTAACTCACAGGTCCTTCAGAAATATGCTCTGCAAAATCTTCAGAGGAAGATCACTTCCTCTCTGCTGCTCTACTGCTCTTTGAATCAGTTTGAAYCTTTTTTTAGGATCAGCTAGAATTCCTTTCCTCTCTCCCAGCCTTATTTCCTAAAGCTTCCACTCTGCAGTTAGAAGTGGGTACAAGGCACCAGCACCAGCTCAGCACCTTTCAGAATTTGACCTGGAAGCACCAACTGTCAAGGTTTTAGCTAAGAACAAAGGGGAAAAATATGCTTCCGATGTATGTTCATGCCTCGGCTACCAAGACACCTTCTTGCATACCCAGCAGGTAATGCCTCTGYGCCACAGGGTACTTCCAGGGGACTAGCATTGCCCTCTGCTGGCCTCTTTATATGGCATCAYAACATCAGCCACAAACAACCTGGTCCTGGATCAGAGGAATAGAAAAGAGCTCAGGAGAGAAGAAAAACAGCCAGCTCCACTTCATGTTTCAGACCCACTGTCCTCCCCGTTCCTCAGAACCTGTCACCTATTAAGCCAGCAAAGGCACTGAACACAGCTAGGTCAACCTCTGGGCTTCACCAGTATTTTCTCAGCSACTGAACCCCTCTCATTTAGATGTTTCCAGTGCCAACCAGACCTTTACTTTAATTTCTCATTCAGCTTTGAAAAACTGTTTTCCATACACCTGAGGGAGAGGAGTGGGTCTGAAGAGAAACAGCAACACAGCTCCTCTATTTCTGCTGTGGTACCTGTTATGTGACAATCAAGGAATGAACTTCTCAACTTGCAGAGAGAAGTTCATTTCTCCAGACTTGGTCTGGAGAAATGAGCTCCCTTTTGCATGTTATCCATAGTTTATAGCTAAGTGAACCTCTGTCTGACACCAGGTGTGAAACCTGCTGAGAGCAGGCTCTCACCCATAAGTGCCAGGTGTCCACATGGTAACAACTTACCTGTCTCTCTTCTGTAATTAATCTTCCAAGTCTCTGCATGATGCAGAAATTCACTATAAAAGGAGCCAAACTCTTCTGAGTCTCACAGTCAGTGAGGATTCAGTTAGTCCCTATTTTGTTCTTTTATCCCAGAAACAATACTAAACACAAGCTCTTAGCTTGATTTTYCCCCAGAGCTCAGTCCAATCAGAAGAAGAAAAAAGTGGTCTCTATTACAGAAAAAAGGTATTTCATATGAACAGATTTAGAATAGAGTTGCGTATCATTTTGCCTCTGTCCTSCAAAGATCCCCTTTAATATAATTAGTCTGTGGCATAACCAGAATGGGACCACATGAACATTCACCCAACAGATCTTGCCTACTTTGTGAGTTCACAGATTAAAATCATCCCAAGCATTGTAAACCACAGAAGCATAAAAGCGAGACAAGTAAGCATTAAATCATCAAGAAAAATATCCAGAGCAAGTTTCAAAAACAGTAAGCTCAGGACCAAAGTGGAACTCAATATACATGCTTAAAGCCATAAGGCACAAAAAGTAGCACTTTGTTTTTCTGACAGCAAAAGGGCAAAAACAGAACCCACACAAGGGGCTCTCCTGCCCTGCTGCTGGTCAGTGCAGCCCCATCACCCCATGGCTCGATTCTGCAAGGCAACAAGCATCAAAGAGAAAATCTGTGAGCCCAGATTCTAAAAAATACAGAGACACCAAACTTTGCAGGGGAAATCAGACACTTAGCCACTCTTGCACCACAGCTGAGCGTTCCTCTCTTCTAGAGGTCCCTTCCATCACCAGTGCTGGCCAGGTGTGGTACAAGGATTTCAGACCTCAGATCAGGGTCAAGGATTCACATTAGTAGCACAAAGCTCACGGATTTGTTGTTTCAACAATATCCAAGTCACTTAAAGTTGCTTGAAGAGTGTGAACTCCGGGCCTTTTTTTTTTTTTTTTTTTTAATTTGAGCACACAGCACACAGCTTGGCACAAAATAGAAGTAACACTTATCTACAACTCTGAACTTTCGTTCTTCTTTCAGGGAGTTTTCCCTGTTCACATCATATTTGATCACTTCACTATTTTTAAAAGCATTTTTTCTACTCATTAAATAAAACAGAGTTACTCTACAAGCACCCCTAAAAGGCTAGGTCTCCACAAACGTCACTGGCAAATGACTGTTGGAGATGCCAGTATCTGGGGAAATCTGGGCAGAGAGAAAGCTGAAGCCAGTATCTGAGTACAAAGCAGTTCTCCTGCTCTGATCCAAATGGTGGGATCAAGGCATCCCCACTACAAACAGACCCCTCTCCTTGTGCTATAAAAYATACTTAACACCTGGACCAACCTGGAGGCCCTCTCAGCATTTAAGCTGAGAAAGACGCAGACAAAGCTACATGGGTTACAAGCCTGCCACAGGTGTTACCTKCCCACTGGACTACTAGTAGCCCTGCTTTCACACACGTGCCATGCAAACCACAGGGAAGACWGTCTGACACTGCCATCCTCACAGGCGACACTGCCTGTTTTTCTGAACAACTGCACCACCAAGCACTGAAGTTTTCAATCTCCCAATTGCTTTCCCCACGCTACTTAAGAAAAAACAACCCCCACACTGAAATACTACCGTGATGACCAGGGTGGAGGAGCCTGCCCAAGCATCACCACGGACGTTGGGTGGGAGCYATCAAACCCCCAGGAAAGCAATCTCATAGGTCTCTGCTATAAAGAGAGGAAAACAGAAAAAGCCTGAGAGCAAACTAGGGAGACATTCATTCTATCGATTGTGTAAACTGTCAGTGGAGTGGTGATGAGCATTTTTTTGTTTCTATCCCAGGGAATAATCCAGCTTGATAATTAGTACATAAGAGRTAAGTGGAAAATGAGACATCTAGCTAGGGTGGTTCAAGCCTCCTCATGACATTGATAATGTGCAGATACATAGATCACTGTCGGGGCAAACTGCCACTGTGAGCCTGTGTCTTCCCATTGCCTCATCAATCCATCATCTGCTTAGCTACTGACACCTTGGCAGGCACACACCACCAGCCCTGCATTTGAATTGCTAGGAGCAGGCTCCGCCGGGGAATACAGATTTAAAAATCTAAGATTCAAATTTGTTTAAGTATTGTGAACAGCAATTCCCTTGCAAGGCATCTTCATTGCCCTTTTGCCAAGGGGGAACAGTTGGGTCTTTGTTAGAAGTACAAATTGCTTCTTAATGCAAAGGATAAAGCAGAGCCCAGGCACCTCCTTAGAATTCCTTCTGGTAATGCTGCCGCATGTCAATTTTAATTTTTTGAAATTTAAACCGAGGGCTTTGTGTCTAAGCTCCAATTCATTGGAGGGGAGGGGAGGAATAGTCAAAAAGGATTACAGATCCAGTGGGAATTGAGGATCCATACCAATTATACTTCATTTGGGTCTCAGATACTGGTTTTAATCATATTCTAAATGGTACAAATCGACAAGGCATTAGAGATTGGTAAGCATCTAACACGTGTACCTGATTATGAACTCTGCTTCTCGCAGCTGGGGGGATGTTTGAGGACGGGATGAGGGGAGGAATTGCTTTCTCTCTCTTTTACCAGGGCAGTCTGTGACCCTCCTCTTCCAGCCAACGAGAAGACAAYACTCATCGAGGACTAGGTAGGAGACAGAAGAAATTTTAAGAACTTAGTAATTACTGGGCTACCCTAAACTGGTGCTGGAACAGGTTCATCCCAGCTATGATTCCCTTTGCTGCAACAAAGTTAAGAGCAAGTGCAAAGCTCCAGTCTCAGCAGACACCTTGCAGTCCAGCTTCTTCATTTTCCCATGAAAATGTAGTAAGCTGACAGGGAGGCAAGACCTTAGCAAGCGAAAAATGAAATGATGAGACAATAAAATGAAAATAAGAGCTAACGGATGGATTAGCTTTTGTAAATCAGTTTAGCTCTTTTAGTTTCAATAGAGCAACCCCAGTTTACTCAAACTGAATTTACGTGTGTTCTATGCAGGATTCATCCTCTCCACCACAGACTCAAAACTGTACATGATATTATTTACACACCTGTGCATGTTTTAAAGAATGTACAAAGACTGGGATTTACCAAGGACCAGAAAGAAAAAAAAACAGTATTTTTCACAGAGTTTAAATCTGWCGATCTTCAGTGAGCTCTGTCTCAGAGTTTGTCTCAGGGACTGCACATACAGCAGATCCACATACAGGCAGATACGGTTTCAAACACATGCTGTATAGTCTGCCTAAACACCTGTGCTATCTCAGCCGCCACTGCCTTGTGTTTGTAAAGTATACTGCTGAAGCACTGCTTTCCATAATCACCAATTAATTAAAGAGGGAGTCTTCCCTGGACTTCAGTAAACCTCTGGATCAGGCTTATCCTGGTAAAATCTATTTGCGAGGTTCTCTTCACACACGTGGCTTCACCTCTGCATGACTGTGTGTGCCTTCTCTTTATAAAATCGCATCAAGTGAGACTTTTTTTCCCCTCCCTCCGTTTCTGTCCAGCACCCTTAAACAATTATTGAAGACCCATACAGGGTCCCCTGTCCTAACTTAATTTTGCTGCAAAGATAAGGGATTGAAGTGACCCTGCCCTTACCTCCCCCTTTTAACCCTCCCATGGCACCACCACAGTCCTCCTTTGCAGCACTGGAAGAGACACACAGCAAGAAACCATTGTCTAAAAACATAATTTAATGTGGTTTTTTTGTGATTGTGGTCAGCGACTGAATTGCTTTGCAGACAAGAACAGAGATTTGACGTTAATGACATTATCATTCATACGAGCATTGAACTTTACAGAAAAGTTTACACTTGACCCCATACAAACAAAGCAGCAGAGGAAAAACTAGTTACGAGCCAGTCCCACTTCATGAATAGTCAATCTGAAAATTCATCACCATAATTAATTCATTGACACAAAATTTGACCGGATCCAACCCRGCGTGCAGCACGCCTGACCTCTGGACTCTCTCCTCCGGAGCCGCCAGGCGCGGAGCTCACGGCGCGCCAGAGAGGGGAGACGGGGGGCGGCGGGGAATAAGGAACGGGATCGCTTTGTTTCACTCAGTATTTCATTTCCACCAAAAAAATAAAATAAAAGAGAGAGAAAGAAAAAAAACATACGTACAAAACRGTAACGAAGCTAAAGTGGCCCGTGGCGGCGGCGGCTCGACGGGCTGCAGGCACGGCCGGCAGCCCCGCGGCAGCGCCGCGCCGCCCGCGTCCCTGTCAGTCGGGGTACAAAAGAAACCCGGAGAAAGTGCTGTACTTGTTGTTGTTGCCGCCGTGCGCTTTGCCGCCGTCCAGCTTCACGTACACCTCGTCGCCCGAGTCCAGGTGCAGCACCACGCTGTTGCTGGCGTAGTCGTAGTTCTGGTCGGCGTCCTGGGCGATGGCGCTGGCCCGCACCTGCCGGCAGAGCCGCGCCGCGTCAGCCCGCCCGCCCGCCGCGCCGCGCTCCCCGACGGCGCGGCCGCCCGCCCGCCGCGGCGGCACCCACCTGCCCGTTCTTGCAGAGGTCGGCCCACATGCTGGTGCCGTCGCCGCCGCGCATGAGGATGTGGTAGGTGAAGAAGTAGATGCCGCGCACCTGGCAGGTGAACTTGCCGCTCGCCGGGTCGTAGTGGTTGCCCAGGTTGGTGACCACGTCGTCGAACTTGAGCACCTCGTAGCCCTCGTGCGGGCTCTTCAGCCCCACGTAGAAGGCGATGCGCGGCCCGCTGAAGGCGGCGCTCAGCCCGCCCGCCACCTCGCCGCCCGCCGCCGCCGCCCCGCCGCCGCTGCCGCCGCCCGCCCCCGCCAGCGCCAGCCCCGGCAGCCCCGGCTTGCCCGAGTCGCCGCGCTCCCCCGGCGGCCCCCTAGGGCCCGGCGGGCCCGGCTCCCCCGGGGGGCCGCGGGGGCCCGGCTTGCCCGGCCGGCCCGGCTCCCCCTTGGGTCCCTGGATGAAGGGCGGCGGCGGGTTGGCGCCCAGGTCCTGCAGAGCCTCCACGGCGGCGGTGCTGCCGGGGCCGGGCGGCCGCCCGCCGCTGTAGGGGTCGCAGATCATGCGGCAGGTGCCCATCATCTCGTAGTGGGCGCCGCTCTCGGCGGGCGCCTGCAGCAGCAGCAGGGGCACGGCGATGAGCACGGCGAGAGCCATGGCCAGGGCGAGCCCGGCGGCGGCCAGCAGCCGCCTCCTCCGCTGCCAGAGCCGGGCGCCGAGCGCGAGCAGGTCCCGCTTGCCGTGCGAGGTAATGGTGGCTCGCCGGCCGGCCGCTCCCTGCAGGGGACGGCAAGAAAAGGCGG